>NW_026555337.1:20832084-21025961 GCF_029017545.1 Prosopis cineraria
AGAGATGATATCATCATTTTAAATATTTTGTCTTCATTTTGAATCACAACTTGTCTCTTTTCTTCTTATGAATTATTTTATACTATTCAAATAAAGGATTTAAAATACAGACTTTAAATGTAAAATTTAAATTTAAGATTTTAAATCTAAATTCAAATAAATCCATTCATTCAAACACCAACTTCCATAATTCGCATAAAATAATTTGAAACACAAGCCTATAATATTACAAAGATAACTACATAACTTTTGGCCAAAAAAAAAATTAACTGTTTATTTGGTTCTTAATAATTAATATGTTCTTTTCCAGCAACAATTTCATTGTTAATATGTTATTAATATTGTGGCAACGAGGAGCATCTTTAGGTGGGTGTCCTTCTTCTATCAAACATCGATTGACTGGTGCTCTGTTGGCAAGTATCCTCCCCTCCAGTGAAGCTTAAATAAAAGAAAAAGAATTTAAATATTATTTGGCTTAATTTTGTACAGTAGCTAAAATAAATAAGGATGACACACATACATATATACATCAAGGTCAATATATATATATATATATATTATCAATCTGCTTTAAAAATCCAATCAATATTAACTTACCATTCCACCCAAACAGTGTAGAGAAACTGGGTTATGTGAATGCATGTCAAATCTAAGCATCGTCTCTGGGCCTATTTTACTTACTCCTCCCTCTGAACTACAATGTAACTCGTTTTCTAAAAATTTAATTGGCCCAAAATATAGGATATTTGATAGGTGTTATTATTATATATATATATATATTCAATTACACCGTTACTTTATTGAGTAATTAATGAGGGTATTTTGAATAAGTCAAATATTATATTATTTATTACACTCAAGGGTACAATTGAAAAAATGTAAAAAAATTTAGAAAACTAAGATTTTAACCAACTTTGTTTAGAAAACGTAAATTAATTAATAATGACTTATATTAAGTTTGGAGGGAGTACTCACTAACTTATTAATATATATAATATAATATATATCATGTAAGTATGTAGATCTACACATTATATGCATATAATGTGATTATCTGACCCTTTTGAGCACGTCGCTTTGATCATTTATATAAGACCATCCCTTTTTTGTATTTGTCTAACATTTTTCTTCATCAAAATACCATTAATTAATTCAGGATTTTAAATTTACTAAAAATTAATTAGTTAAGATATCCAATTAAGTGCTAGGGAATTAAGTAGGGATAAATAATTGTGGAAAAATAGCACAGAATATTGACACATTTATTGCTAAAATATAATTGGCTGATTTTGTAAATTCTTGTGAATCGGTTAGAAGGTTTTATATATATTGGAGGGGGTGACAAAGTGTTTATAGTTTAAATAATTAACTCATTTCTTTTTCCAGAAAAAATTAATTAGTTTACTATATTATTGAATTTCCATACACTTATCAAGTTATTAATTATTAGGACTAAAGAATATTTTTAAAAGATACAAAGAGAAATAAACTTCAAATATCACATGATCGAACAACTAAACGAAACCAAATTATCAAAAAATATATATATATAATAAAATCAAGGAAGAATGACACTCAGATCCCTTATAAGAAATAATCAACATTTTGTTCCCTTCCTGAAATTTTTTTAATAAGTGGTATATACTATATCATTGTTGTCAATTTAATTCAAGCGACCAAAATGTGAATGATATTTTTACAAATGACCTAAATATCATTTTTTCTAAATATTGCAACCTGTATAATTTATAAGTTATAAATAGTATATTATTCCCCAAATTTTATGTAATTTACAATAAAATTAAACTTGAATGTTAGGTTGTCTAAATATGAGTAGACTTAAATCAATGTGGAAACTGGACAAAGTAAGGCTTAATAACTAAAATGTAATAAAGGAGAAAGATCCATAAATTCGAGCAATGATCTTTTAGTTAAGATATAGTGTTCTTTCAATACTCTTTATCCCTTTGTTTTCTCCCACCATTTATGGGCAGTCACTCTCCATTTTTAACAAATGATATTAGAGTTAGGATTAGATTCTAAGACTTATGGGTTATAGGCTCACTATGCTTCTAGCTTAGGTCCACTTAGACTTAAATAGCCTAACAATTTCTTCCTCAATTGTGAGATTTGGGAAGCTTGTGGACTCACACTTATGCTTCTAGCTTTAAGTCCACTCAACTAATGAATATCAAAATAATATTTAATGAATACAAAATAATATTAAATTTCAATAGAATATAAATAATAGACAACAAAAATCTCAACACAATATCGTAACAAGAATAAACTCCCGCCTGTCCTATTTGGTATATTTATTTAATGGGACAACATATCCTAAGATCGAACATGAGATTATAGAATAAATTAATTCAACTCTCTCAACAGTTAAACTAAACACCCCTCTATAAAACTTTATTTAAAATTTAATAAGTTTTCAATTTTATTCTTATTAAAGATACATATTTTAATAATATATTTTTTCACCAATATTTAATGGAGGATAAAAGAAAAAACTTGAAATAAAAATTTCATGACATGACTTAAAAATAAGAACAAACAATACTATCTTTCTCTCGCTGACACATAAATAAGAAGAATATACAGTTCATCATTTCCCAAACAGATCATATCCATTACACAACACACACTTAAAATAATCTAAAAACTAGTATAACAAGTAACATATTTATAAGTCATAAAATGCGTGACTTAATTATTTATTAGATTTTGTGTAATATAGATTTACACTATAGTTGAGATTTGAGATTAGTAATGGTGGCAACAGGGTACATCTGACGTTGGCATGCCATCTTTCAAACATCGATTGCATAAATGAAGAAAAACGAAGGCCAGATCGTAGAGATATATATATATATATATATATATATAAAACAAAGCATCACTTACATAAATGAAGATCCGAAGCATTCCCAAGCTTTCTGGGCAACGCTTCAGCAGAAAGCAACGCAAAAAGAAAGAGAACCACCAAACAAGAGGCTGCGTCTTGGAAGCCATTAGTTAGGTTTGATGCCTATTTCACAGTACTCATATATGATTCTTTCAATTTATAAATACAAGCGGGCGGCTAGTAGGATTGGACTTTCAGGCATTTATAATATTTATTTAATAATAGATGCTTTAATTAGTCAGAAAGTGTGGATTGATTCTTTGAGTTTGATTCAAATTGGAAATGTCATTCCAGTCTTCTTTGAGTTATCATTATTTAATTTGACTGATTGTTCCTACTTGCCCTGAATTTTATTTAAATATATGTGGTTTATTTTCAAAGCACATGTACTATTAAAACGATCCTTCACTAGTAATGGAAATTAGTCTGCCTTCAGGTTTGGAGGGTTAAAAATAGACACCTCTCAACTTATTTGTTCTATATACAAAAATTTGAATAATTAGAAAAAAATCATGAGTGTTGTGTTTTTCTATGTGATTGTAAATGGACTCATTTATAATCTACATATATATATATACACTTTATACTTATAATATAAAATCCGTAATCTTTAATAAGCTACAGTCTTCATCAAATCATTATCAACGCATTTCAATTTTTTTAAAACTCCGTTTAATGCAAGGTCACATAATAGTTAAAATAGGGAAGAAAAAGGAGAGAGACCAAACTGGATAGAACATATCAATGGTTTTTTTATTTTCTCTGATTAAGCATGGAAGATTTTTCGTGAATGTTAAAGATTTCGTGCGTATAATTTCAAAGATAATGAGAAATAAATTTGTTTTGACAAGTCAATGAGTTCATATCATCCGAAACTATAATGTGAATAAAAAACTTCGGGTTTCATCCACTTTCCATGTTGAATGACTTACAAAATTAAAACAATATCTTTTTTATTGAGAATTAACATCTTAGTTCTGTTTTAAAATTAAAATAATATCTTAATTCTGTTCTAAATCCATGATGACTTTAGTTTGTAAAGAATTAAATTGTAATTCTTAATTCTGTTCTAAGTCCATGATACTGTGTACAGTGTTTATATGCTAAATAGCCTTCTTCGCAAATGACTGAATTAACAGCAGTGGAGCCACGTTGCGCTGCGGGTGCACAAATGTAACCTCTCACTTTGAGGGGCAAAAAAGTAAAAAATAGGGTATGTAAATTTTGCAACTTTGCATCCCTATTCTTAACATTTTACACCCTTTGAATTAAAGAAAAAAATATTTGGGCTCAAAACATTTTAACTATTAATATTTTAACGATCAAGATAAGATATATGAAAAATATATTTACCTAAAAGACTACATTAACATGTTCAATATAATTTTTAAAAATTAAAAACAATGATCAATTTACTTATGTTATTATAGTTTAATCTTAATGTATTTTTACTTTAAATTATTTTGCACCCTCGACTCCAGCTCGTAGCTCTCTCATTGGCTAAATAACCACCTAAAAATGGAAAATTTCGGATTCGTTTTTCTCACACTTTATGTCACAAGCTTGATGAGCACTCATGATAATATAATGATGATACAGTAGATGTTTCATGATTTGAAAACTTGGACTTTGTAAAAAATTAAAAAAAAAAAAAAGCAAATTGGCCCCTATACTATAATATCAATTCAGGAAATCCAAGACCCTAAACTTATTTAAATTAAATACAAATTTATAAATTTTTATATACACAAATGAGGAATTTGTATCAAATCTAAATCCAAATTCTCACTAATCCAAACACACCATTAGAGAATGTAGATTGATGTATACTAATTAAGATCAAGGAGATCAAATTATTCAAACCTATAATATTGATAAAGAAATTAAAGTTCAGATCGTCATACTGTTTCCATTGAATGACTTTAGTTTGCAATGAATCAAATTATAGTTGTCCATTGAAAAAATTACGAACAAATTCTAATTAAGGAACAAAATTATAAAAGTAGAAATCATTTGAAATTTAGTTGCAATTAATTTCTCGTAGGAAATGATGCAAGTGTCGCTTGAGCAACCTTCTTTTAACTGATGTTGATCGTGACCACGGTACATTGATCAGTTATTGCCTATCGGCCAACGTTCACCAGCCATTCGAAGAAAATAAGTTTTAAGTATTTTTATTGAAATATTAATACTTTATAGATTGACAAATAGACTTCTCATATTAAAAAGTTAACTTGTTAAATGATATTTATAAGTAAATATCTTAAAGTATTGATAATTTAATATTTACACATTTATTCCTCACTATGTCAGATATCTCTTAAAATGAACATCAAAAGAAACCTGATGGCTTTTAAAATTTAACAGGTTTCTATTAGGGTTACACATGGCTAGGGTCAAGCTGGGCATCACTACAGCCCGAACCTAGCCTGATATGTAGTTCGAGCTAGCCTAATGCTCGAGGTGTTTTTGGGCAAGGTCTGGTTCAACAACCAGAAAATTTTCATCCAAATAATTTTTGAAAAAGACATAAAAAAATTTCTTTTGAAAAAAATATAGTTATTATCATTTAAAATATATTCTTTGTAAAGCTAGTGTTAGAAAAATAGTAGTTTTTTTAAATTATCTATGATCAACAATTGTCAATCGCTTTTACATAATATTATGTCCAAAAAAAAAATTGCAATGATAACAAATGTCCAAAAAATTATAAAAAATATAGTTCATGATAACTCTCAAACAAAAAATAATACCTTGAAATAATATTATTTACAAACATTTTAAAAAAAAATAAAATGGCATATGTTCATGCTCGGTTAGGTAGGGCAGGGGCAAAGTTTGACCCCCGACTAGGTGCTCGACCCAATATACTTGAATGGCTTGGGTAAGGCTAGGTTGACTGAACCATCGAGCAATATGCATAGTTCTAGTTTCTATAGATAAATGACTAAATGATTTAGGGATTTTTAATTGTTATACTATTATTTGAATAGAGGATTTAAATTACATATAGTTGAGATTTATGGATTTGTGTAACTTTTTCTTGTTTTGGTATTTTTCTCATTTTATTATTTTTTTCGTAAAACAAAAAATCTTTCTCTCTTTTTTATAAAAGACAATATCATTAAATTCACATATCCTCAACTTTAAAGGATGCATTATTCCCTAATAAAATAGGGCCATTAGTAAAATTAGGCATTAGCTTGGTTTAGATGGAGGAAAAAAATGGGAAGAGAGAAAATTAGGAGAAATTTTCTTAAAAAATAGTTTTTTTTTTACTATTTTTGAGAGTTTTTCATCCTCTCTCCTTCCCGTTTTTCCCATCCAAATCAAAATGAATATTGAATAGGAACTCTAGGTTAATCTCGCTCAGTCCTCATTAATTAGAGCTGATCATACAGTAGAATCAATATAATTAATTACATAAGGAATTATGGATTAGTTTATTAGCGTATAATAATAATAGGTAATTAAGTGCTCCTAACTAGAAAATGTATGAAATTAATAATCAAAAGATGAAGTGGGGAATTGCATAGTTAGCAATTAATATTCAAGAAAGTCATTATCCTAGGTATTGTAAATAACTAATAACGCATATAATTTAAAACACATATCTTATTCTTTCAACTTTTGCAGAAACAATATAAAAATAAAATAAAATAAAATAAAAAAAAAGGAAAAATGAATATTCATCATTTTCCCAATTACATATCATAACCATTATTTCATTGTTACTAATAATGGTGGCAACGAGGAGCATCACCTCTTAGCACTCCTACAGATGCTTTGGTGGCGAGAATCATTGCTTGCGAAGCTTTAAAAAAACAATATATCAATAATCAATAATCAATATATATTGCCGATCGCGTCCGAACACTGATATATGTGTGTATGTATACTTACATGTTCATATGCTTCAATCGAAATTCTTCGTAGTATAGGAAGTGACGAAGTGTGTGAGAGAGGTTTTTCATTGTTATTGTTATTGTTATAAAAAATAGATTCTATTCTAAAAATAAAATCATTAAAAGATAATAAAACACATAATATTTTATTTAAATGTTCACTTAATTCTTGAAAACAGTGCATTCTAACTTTTATTGTTAAAAAAAATTAATCTTGGTGGTTTGTTGATTAAAAAAATAAAAAATCACCTAAAAATTATAAAAATGACCAAATAATTATAGATAATAGCACAAAAAAATTACATAAAATGACTGAATTTTTTTTTATAATTTTTGAGATCATTTTCTGATCAACTAACTCTTGAAATTAATTTTTATTAATGGCAGGTGCCATACTGCATTATTTTTAAAAGTTAAAAAAATCATTTGTATAATAAAAACTATAATACTAATAGAAAAGCCAGGAAATAATTTTTTCATTTATCTTTTATTTAATTGAAGTAGTGAAATTTTATTAGAGGCAGCATCAATAAACTGAACCAGTGCTCATGGAAGGATTTCTCGTGGGTCTGACATTTGAGTCGTGGGAGAAAAAAAAAAGTCAAACAAGTTAGTAGGAAAGCGAGTGCTCTGAAAAGTCAGCGAAAGTTTGTCTTCACAGTCTCACCCTCTTCTTTTTTCCGGCTTGCCAATGGTGACTACTTTTTTATTAACCAATCCCGTATCAGAATTTCAGTTTCACAATACTGTCTGATAAAGGCAAGGATGATCCAAGACGAGCTTAAGAAGAATGAATACCATTTATATAAGTTTGGATGCATCATAGCCTTGGACTTGATAAATATAATATCCTTAGGCAAGAAATTTTTTTGTTAAATTCATTGACTTAGATATGCATTTACTGGCTTGAGATATTTCAAATCAAAACATGTATATTAGTTCTCAAATAAGAAATAGAGAGAAATAATTTTCTATTATCATGCCTTTTTTTGTCTTTGTCATTTATAACTCACAAGATTGGGAATTTTTTTTTCACTAATTCCATAAAGTTTTCCAAGATCTTTTATTTACTCAAAGTGGAGTTAAGCTAAAAAAGTTATCAATATTTGAAGTTTAAGCTTTGATTTAATTCTGCAGAAAATTCAGTTTTGACCTATAGTCACATTTTTAATCATATCTCTTACAATACAAATTATTTTGATATGGAATATATCGCCTTTAAAAGTAGACTCCAGATTTTCAATGATAGTTTATTTATTAAAATTGGAGTCCTAATGAGAAAGTTATTATTGTTAGAAGTTGATGAGTAGTGAGATATAATTCTGCACAGTTTTCAATTTTGACCTTTAGTGATTCTTTTGAACATGTCATACAAATTAAGTTGAACTTAGTTATATAGCTTATTTTAGTGAAAACTAAACTTCAAGAGTTTTTCAACGATACATAATTTACTACATTTGGGGTTGTATTGAGTGAGTTATAGCTTTCAAAAATTCTATACTGAAATGTCACTCGTTTACGAGTGAACTAGTTTTTGTGCTCACATGAATAGACTTAGAATTGTCTTAGATCACATTTTGCAAGAACTAGATGCTATGATCACAAAAATTAGAGCTGTAGATGATGCTCAGTTCTGTCTAACTCATTCACACGAAAAAGAGTTGATTCACGCAAAAAATTAGAGTGATAGTAAAGATTATGTCTGTATTTAGTATGCAGGACTCAATTTAAAGGGACTGGATTGGTAGTGGGGGTGAAAGTGAGACTTCAAAATTACATTTGGTATGGATTATTAGGTCTTATATTTTCTGTGCTTAAAAATAAAGTTTTAAAAATATGATAAATAATTATTTCAACTAACACTTAAAAAACAAAATAAAATTACGAGATCAAGGAGTTCAAATTGTCCGAACTCTAAGATTGATGAGTAATTTCGGGTCGTCATCCAGTTTCCGTGTTGAATGACTTCAATTCTATTATAAATCCATGATGGATACAATGTTTATATTTTTAAATGGTCTTCTTCGCTAATTTCTAGTCGTTGATGGATCGGCGTATTTTATATTTGACGGAGTCAATTTATGAGAACTAAATTTTAAACATTCATATTATAAAATTTTAATTGAATTTCGTGAAAAAAAGCAGAAATACCTGCAAGAAAAAAGTGGAATTGTAATTTTTTTTATAGGAAAATATTATGAGTTGAAACTATTTGTAAGGCCTCGGAAGATTTAATGTTTCAAGAAAGTCGTTGATTTTGCGGATCCCTATTGAATCATCACTTATACTCATTCTAGTCCTATTTATAAGTTATTTCTAGTATATTTCATTGGAATCAAGAAAAACCTTAAATCTCATTCACTTTGTCTTAAAATTTAATAAGTTTTTACCTTTATCCATAATAAATATTCTTAACTTTTATTACTGGTATTTTTATCCAAAGCATTTAATAAAGGCAAAAATGTAAAGAGAAGTATTAATAATTGACAAGTGCCCTATAAGTAGGATCAAATTTTTCTTCTCTCTCTACCTTATAAATAGTACCATAGGAGTACATATCATCCTCATGGAGAAGCAACAGAACAATTCCACGATCAATTATGTGAACGATCAACAAGTGCATAAACGTAAGGACTACATGAAGACCCACACTGATTGATAATGGAACTAAATTTAGTGAACCAAGTACGAGAAGATTTTTTAAGGCCATATAAAGCTCAATGAAGACGACAAACTTTGTTTAGGAGGAGGTTTCATGTAAACTTCTCTAGATCACTTATTAAGAAAAGAATCTTTGACATCCACCTGATAAAGATCCCATGGCTTAACTACATCAATGGTGAGAAGACTATGAACAAAAGTAAGATGGATACTAGGAACAAATGTTTCTTCATAATCAATGCCAAACTCTTGAGAGCCTTAAAGACATCTAAAGAGCCATCAGAGAGTTTTAGTTTTATAAACCCACATACATCCAACTAAAGTCCTATCAAGGAGAAGATTAATTAGCCAAGCCCAATTATGCACTTTTTCTAGGGCCAGCAATTCAACTTGCATGCTAGTTGCCAATGAGGGTCACAAGGCTTATTTGTAATTGTAAGACTTAGGTCCCAAGCGTATTTATTTGAGTACAGTTTATAATTTTTATTTTTCCAAAATTATATCATTTTTAATTTTAAAATATCACTTTGGACCTTAATCATGAAATAATAGTTGTTTTCTGTAAGGTGCAATTGGTAATCTTTAACTTTCTATGGGTGCAATGTTAATATGAAAGTTTAAAAAATGGTACAATATTACCCTATATAGACTATAGTAACATTTAATCAATGTTAACCATTAGTTGAATAATTATAAGGGTTAATAAAGTGTAATTTTACCCTAAGAGTTTGACTGAAGGAGCAATTGGTGTCATAAACTTTTAATTGGAGCAAGTTTGCCCCTTATAGTGGATGAGTCATGAGGGATACCTTAAAGAAATTCCTATAGAGCTGCAAGTAGTATCCTTTGTTAACAATTTAAATACGAATTAATTGAGTATTGTAAGTGATAAAGTGGCTTTGCTACCACAATCCACGAAAATATTCAATCCAA
This sequence comes from Prosopis cineraria, assembly GCF_029017545.1. NCBI lineage: Eukaryota > Viridiplantae > Streptophyta > Magnoliopsida > Fabales > Fabaceae > Prosopis > Prosopis cineraria. The sequence continues at coordinate 20,842,495 of NW_026555337.1, forward strand.
GTTGCTTCAATTCGTCCCTTCCAACTTAGGCTAGTTTATAAATGTTGCTGATGGGCAACTCCGAACTCGCATGTATTTGCTCATGGTCAAGCCTGTGCAAACTTATACCTACTTATGGGCACATGTCCAGACTTGTTCATGGGTAAAATATCTCATATTTGTGAATATTCTGAATTGAATATTCCATTGACTCTGATCTTTTGTTGCGATTTTGTATGTATAACAATATTGTTTAATATTCTCACTTTTTAACTACTTTCCAATTCGAGGCTTCTTGTTATACCTCAATAGTGGGAGTTTTATTAATGTTATTTGACAATAAATAATTATATAATTTTAACATAGATCACAAAAACTGTGTATTAATTTGCTCTTATTATATCATTTAACCTCTTTGTTGAAAAAAATTATATCATTTAACCTCAAGGAGTGTAGGTTATTAATTTACTCTTGTTAGAGCTTGATCAATCAACTGAATCAACTACTTAATTACATAAAAAAATTAATTATGGATTAGTTTGTAAGCTTGTTAGTATTTTACAAGATGCTAATAATAATAAGTAATTAAGTTCTTTTTGACTATAAAATTGTAATAAATTAGTAACCAGAAGATGGGAATTGCATTGTTTAGGAAATATTCAGTACATTAATTATTGTAAGTATACTAAATAACTAATGAACTGTTTGAAAGCCAACAACTTTGTAGTCTAATGGCGTGTTAGTTTTCTTATAAGTAGGAGATTGTCACAGATTCGATCCTGCTTGTAACTTCAAGCTGTTAATGCCTAGAGGGCTGTGCATGATTTTAAAGTTTGATTTGGTTTTTTTTAAAAAAAACAATTGTTTAAAAAGTTCGTTTAAGTCTGAAGATTAATTAAAAAAACCACTCAGACCGAACCAATTGAAATAAGTTATATATATTTATAAATATATTTAATTTATATTAAAGATTATTTTTATTTTTAACATTATGTTCAATAAAGGAGAGTAGAGAGATGAGAAAATAAAAACCCTAGCCCAACCCCATTTGCCCCATTTGGTATTTTTTGTTTGCAATTCTCATTTGGTACTCAATCTGGCTTCTCCATTCTCTTTGTGGAGCCCTCACAACACACTCACTCCAAACCCCAGCCTCCCCTGCTTTTGCCTTTCATTTTGTCTCAGACTCTCAGTTCTTCATCTGAGTTCTTCATTTCTTGTCCCTTCAAGCATTTTTTGTATTATTCTTTAATGACGGATTTTTTTAATATATTTTGAGTTCTTGAATTTGATTTAGATAGTACTGAAATAATATATTTTGAGTTCTTGAATTTGATTTAGGTAGTACTGAAATTTTACTCTTCCAAAATTACTCAATTTTTTATTAAAATATACTCACTTTTTATATTTTAGTTTGTAAGTTTTTAATATATTTTAGTTTGTAAGTTTTTTAAACTTTATATATATATATATATATATTCACTTTTATTGCAAAAACTAAGAGGTCAAATGAAAATTTGGCCCCTGAACTATAGGTCTAAAGCATCTAAGATCCTAAATTCATGTTTTGTACAATGTTCTTTTTCAATATTTCAAGACAGTGTGATATGGCCTTTACTATTAACAAAAGTTAACTTTGACCGTTAATTGATAATAAAATAAAAAAAGGCATAAAAAGGTTATAGAAAATAACCAATAAAATTTTCTTGTCCCCTGTGTGTAATTTTATTGTACCATTTTTGAATGTTGAAAGAAAATATTATACAAAAAACAAGATTAGGGTGTCCCCAAACTCTTGGACCTATAACTTAGGAGCCAATTTGCCATTTAATCCAAAAATAAATGCCAATTGGCCTCTTCGCTTTGATTAGGGATGCATATTATAGAGCTTGAAGAATGAGATGTGCTGACTTCTCACTACAAAAATAAAACAATAATTTTGCAATGAATTTGCAATAGAAATATTTTAATATAAAAAATCGTTACAAGTTCGTCACAATTTTTTTGGTGACAGATTTGCGATGGAGACATGAAATTCCGTACAGAAAAATTTTGCGACCAAGGAATTTATCAAGGGTTAATTTGTACTACATCTATCGCGAAAACCTTAATTTGTCGTTGTGGGTTCCTTTTTTTTTTTTTTTTTAGTACTCTTAATTTGTCGTTGTAACTATTTTTTTTCCTGTAGTACTGTGAATTTTATATATATTTGATTGACAGTAATTAATAGATGGATGGTTTTCTATATGTCTTCAAAATAAATTTAATGTCATCTAGTTTCAGTAATTAAGGTAAGAGATCATTAATATGAATCTAACAGGTTTTCTAACATCATGGTTGAATTAAAAATGAAAAATAAAAATTTTAACATATATGACCTAAAATAAATTGAAAACAAATTGAGATGATTTGTTTTCCCTTGAGGCCAAAATTACCGTTTCATACCCGCAAAGATCGATGATATCTTTTGGCATATGGCAGATAAAATATAGACCAACTAACAATTTATTTTATACACAACTATAATCAAATCCCAATCACTTACTTAAAAGACAAGAGCTACTACTAAAGTTAACTTGTGAATTGGCTATGAATGAGAGAAATTCTTGCATACATGGACCCAGTGCACCACGTCATCTATGTCCCGTCCAATAAAAACATGCATGTCATATGGCTATAAATATAAATTGATTTTGTTATTGATGATGATAGAGAGAAAATATAAGAAATTAAATAGGCACTCTATTTCAAAAATAAAATATTAAAAATAATGACAAGTGAAATTTTATTAATTGATCTAGTAACAACATAGCATGTTTTTATTTGGACAAAGCACGGATGACGTGGTGCACCGGGTCTATTCATGAATTTCTCTATTGAATGATTTTTTATTATCAAATTGGACCAATTCTTTATTTTATTTAATTATAAAAGATTTGACCATAGTTTAACCATTTTCTGTTAAGAAAAGAAGAAAACCCAACTAGAATCTATTATTACAAATTCAAATCTGTCTAGTACCTAGAGCATCATCTTGTAAGAGTTTTCTCAAGTCACCAAGTGGACGATCTAGGTCATGCACACCCATATCAATGGCAATAGCAAAGGTAGCCAAGAAGTTAGCATATTTATTTCTTTCATGATAGATGCGATTAATCTCAACTTGCCACCCTTTAAGTAGTAGGGAATGAATCTATTAAATCAGTCATAGTTTTACCTTGATTTAACCAATGAATCACCAATTTGATGATTGGTCCATTTATATATATAAATAATTGTCACAATTGACAAGGTCAATAATGACGAGAGGTGGCATTTATAAATAATGATTTTAATTTAACATATAAATATTATATCTTGGTAAACCAAATTAACAAATTTGAGTGGATTCTGTCAAAACAAAGTCAATGTACGTAGAAAAAGGAACATGACCCGGCGAGCTTCCTCACACATACGCAAGCGGGGGAAAATTTAACTGGCTGACTTGCCAGATGTCTATAACCGTATAACGAATTTTAATTCTCATTATGATTTGAAATTGCACGAACTTTTTATATAATTTCTGGCATCATCCAGCTTTATAGATCCCAACATTGTATGACTAAAATAGTTGTCGTCTCTGAAAGTTATTTTTTTCATTTAGAAAGATTTAAGTTTACGTTATGATTAAAAAATGTATTCCAATTTGATCTAGGGGTAAATGATATTTTTGCCCATTAGTACTGTTCACTCACAAGTGGAGCTAGGATTTGACAATAAAGAGGGTTGAGATTAATATATTATATATATATATATATATTACAAAGTTTTTATAAATTGGGAAGGTAGAAAGTATGTAACATATATATAATACTAAAAAAATTTAAAAACTTGGGGGCCATGGTCCCTGCTCTTCCCTACTTCCTGCGTCATTGGGTGCAATTTTGAACTTTTTCCTTTAACATTTGAAAACAGTACTTTGAACATCCTGACATTAAAAAAAAATTAACTTTGACAATTAGTTGACTTACTCAATTAACGATGATGAAGTTGATAGCCGCTTGTCGTGGTTTAGTCAATTAATGATGAAGTGGAAGACATTCTGAATGAAATTGATGGGTTGAAGCTGGCAATGTTAATGGTGATGCTTCATATAACATACACTAGCATTTGCAGTCAGATGCCGAAGCAATGGAAGTCAAGGCAGGAAGACCGGTAATCGTGGAGGCAAATAAACTTTGGGCCAGCATATTAAAACATAAAAGAAGTTTTCACATCTAAAATTAAAGGATGGATCACAATATATAAGTTTAAGAAGTTTCTAACCAAATGGAATTAAGCTATTTTGGTGAAGCATACTATCCTTAAGCATACTTAATATAAAAAATCTAACACAGCATTCATCACCATAAATGAGTAGGAGAATTCTCAGCGAGAGAGACAAACAGTGCTGTAGGGGACATTTTGGTTTGCCCATTGCATTGACGGTGAGGGATTGGTGATTATTCATTGTGGAAGAAAATATGTTGAAGATAATAAGAAAATATTGAAAAGAAAGAAAGAATACTCTATTTTTTTCCGGGAATAATAATAATCATATCATCGTTATCGTTATCAGCTAAAAACTTATTGCAGATATATACATATATATATAGATATATATATATCTTTCTATATATAATATAAATAATATGTTGTAAAATTCATATACTAAATACTTCATTTCGGATAACCTCTTTAATTTTCAAGATCGAAACCATCCTGCTAATAATTTAGGAATATATCACAGGTCTGAAGCAGAACATGCAATAGTACAATCTTGCCCGAAAGTTGTTCCAAATTAAACATGATTTATAGAGATTAAGGGCTTGTTTGTTTGTGTTTTTACATTAAAAAAAAAACTGTTTTGCAATACAATTTTTATAATTATTTAAGAAAAAAGGAAATCAGTTTGATTGCGTTAATTTAAAAACAGTTCTTGAATTAAAAAAAATTGGGCAATGGTGATGGACACTGGTAATTAATGGTGGTAGCTTATGATAATGAATGATCAAGAAGGCTGTAGTTTTAATAATCAAATGTAATGTATTTTAAAAATAAGAAAAATAAAACAAATACATCTTTTAGATTTTTCTATTTTTTATTTTAAAAAACAAAAAATAGTTTTTAAAAATAATTAAATTCAAAAAACTTATCTAAACGAATTTTTTTATCTTTATTTTCTTTAAAAAAATTATTTTTGAAAACAGAAACCAACAAGCCTAAGTCTTCTTCTAAATTAATCTCCCTCAAACTGCAGTCAAGTTATCAACATATACTTACCCAAAAATGTATAAATTAAAGGCTGACAGACAATATGGAATATAAGAATTAAATCATCATCCCTATGGTTATTTTACTTATATTTATCAAAATAACATGTAGATCACACATTGTATATATTCAGTCAATTTTAACGAAATAGCAAGGTGGATTAATGTTAAAAATAATAAACACATGTTGTAAGAAGGGCTCTTCATGCTAAGTATATGTAGATTAAATTTCTTCTATAATATTTATGCCAATATTAATTATTTATATTAAAGTAATATGTTGAGCTATGCATATGAAATAATCTAAACTAATAGATTATATAGAAAACAAATATTGTACCCAAAATTAAAGTGTAAAAAATATTATATTAACCTCGTTGAGACTTGATAATGAAAGGAAAATGAACCAATTCTTAATGATTATGATTTGACATTGGAAGGATTAACAACAACAATTCATCTAACCCAAGGGTGTGAAAATACAAACCCAAACTATGGGGACTAAATTTCAGGGATTACATTCAATTTCCCTACTTACAAGCCTAACCTTCAACCACATATATAAGCAAAGAATAATAACTAACCATGATTAACTAACAACTAACCATGATTAACAACTAATATTCCAACAACCGAATTCATAATTGGAGGTTAACAAACGAAGGTCAAATAGATTTAACAAGAAGGAATCACTCACATGTATGAAGAACCGAAGCGCCACCAAGTTTCCCTGTGGTTGCTTCAACAGAAAGGAGCAATACAGAAAGAAAGAGAACCACCGAAATAAGAGAGTGCTTCTTGGAAGCCATTGATTCGGTTTGATCGATGGGTAGATCACTGTAAGCACAAGACTTATCAATTTATAACCCAAAAAAAAAATGTAAGGGTATTCTTGTCCATTGAAGAATTTTTTTTTTAATAATTCCTCTAGTCAGAAGGTGTAGACTGATTCTTCTTGCAGGTTTGGTTCAAATAAGTGATGTACATAATTTTATTTTTTTAAATTTAGGGACTTTGATTAAGTAGCTATTTTTAAATTTTTGTTGTCCTTGTCCTCCTCCTCATCGTTGCCTTTGTTGTTAGATTAATTGATAATTAGATTGAATCACTCAACTGTTCTTAAATTTTATTAAACTTATAATTTACATAAATATTCTTTAATATAAAAAATTAAAGACTTAATTGCGCAAAACACATCTGACTTTTTTATTATATACATATAACTTTTACTACGTCAAATCTTCAACATATCCGCCCAAAAATTTTTAAATTTGGTCAGAAAATTATGTGCTATTAATTATTAACTAATATGTTACAATATCAACCATGAGTAGATCTAAGTTGAAATTTGAAATTTTTAATAACAATAAAATTAGACTAATAAATAATGTTTAATAAATGAAAGGACTCATGAAATCAAGTCTTAAGATATTGAGTTAAGTAGATGATAATTTGTTCTTTCCCTCCACCATTGGAAAACACAGAAGAGAACAAATAGGCAATAGGAGTTGAGGATATCACATGTTAATTCAAAACTGAAGACTCAATTATATGTCCTTCTATATTATTATGTATTGCTTAAGGCAAGATTTATATACTTAGCTCTATATAGATATTTAATATACTTTTATCAAGTCAAATCAAAAGAAATAATTTTTAATATGTTAATACTACTGATAAAAAGAGAAGGTGGAATAAATATCTATAAAAGATACACATGTTATTTTGTATGTATGGTAGTTATTTGAAATTTTACCCACTCTAATTCTCTCATATATGCCTATGTCACGCTTCCCTTATATCTTATTTCGTCTCCTGTGATTGAAATAAAGGTAATATCATCATCATTTTAAATACCTTTTTCACTTTGAATCTCAACTTGTCTCTTTTCTTCTTTTGAATTTTTTATATTATTCAAATAAAGGATTTTAAATGCATACATTTTAAATGTAAAATTTAAATTTAATATTTTAAATCTAAAATTCAAATCTAAATCCATCCACCCAAACTCCAACTTCCATAATTCTCATAAAATAATTTGAAACACAAGCATATAAATTACAAAGATAACTAAATAACTGTTTACTTGGTTCTTAATAATTAATATCTTTCTTTTCCCACAACAATTTCATTGTTAATATGTTATTAATAATTGTGGCAACGAGGAGCATCTTTAGGTGGTGTCCTTCGCCTATCAAACATCGATTGACTGGTCCTCTGTTGGCAAGTATCCTTCCCTCATGTGAAGCTATTGAAAGAAAAAGAATTTAAATATTACCTGACTTCATTTTGTACAGTAGATATAAATAAATATCAGGATACACATACACATGCATATATACATCAATATCAATATATATAATTCTTTTGTAAAAACTGCCTTAAAAATCCAATCAATATAAACTTATTATTCCAGCCAAACAGTGTAAGACAAACTGGGTTATGTGCATGAATGTCAAATCTAAATCATCATCTTTGGACCTATTTTACTTACTCCATCTGTACTACAACATAATTTGTTTCTAAAAGTTTTACTTGGTCCAAAATATAATATATTTGGTGGGTATTATTTTTTTTCAATTACACCCTTACTTTATTAAGTAATTAATGAGGATGTTTTGAATGAGTTAAATGTTATATTATTTATTATACTCAATGGCACAATTAGAAAAAGTGAAAAATTTTAGAAAATTAAGATTTTAACCAACTTTGTTTAAAAAACATAAATAATTAATAATAACTATATTGTAGTTTAGAGGGAGTACTTACTAACTTAGTAATATATATATATATATATATACCAAGTAAATATGTAGATATACACATTGATATGCATCTAATTAATGTGATTATCTGACCCTTTTGAGCAGTTCGCTTTGATCATTTATATAAGAACACATCTATTGTTTTCGATTGTCCTACATTTTTCTCCATCAAAATACCATTAACTAATGTTCAAGATTTTCAATTCACTAAAAATTAGATATCCTATTAAATGCTAGGGAATTAAGTAGGGATAATAATTGTGGAAAAATAGCACAAAATATTGACACATTTATTGCTAAAATCTAATTTAGCTGATTTTTTAAATTCTTGTGAATCCGTTAGAAATATATATTGGAGGGGGTAACAAAGTGTTTTATACTTTAAAATAATTAACTCATTTATTTTTCCTAAAAAACTTAATTAGTATACCTACATTATTGATTTTCCATAACACTTATCAAGTTATTAATTATTAGCATTAAAAGAATATTTTTAAAAGATGCAAAGAGAAATAAACTTCAAAATATCACAGGATCAAACAAGTAAATGAAACCAAATTATCAAAAAAATTATAGATAATAAAATCAAGGAAGAATGACATTTAGGTCTCTTATAAGAAATTATCAACATTTTCTTCCCTACCAGAAAAAAAGAAGTTTTTTATGTGGTATATACTATATCATTGTTGTCAATTTCAGAAGGTTAATTATTTCAAGCAATCAAAATGCCAATAATATTTTTACAATGATTGCAACCTGTGTAATTTATAAGTTATAAATAGTACAGATTATTCCCCAAATTTTATGTAATTCACGATAAAATTAAACTTGAATGTTATGTTATCCAAATATGAGTGGATTTAAATCAATGTGGAAGTGGATAAAGTAAGGCTTAATAACTAAAATGTAATAACAAAGGACAAAGATCTATAAATTCTAGTAATGATGTTTTAGTTAAAATATGATATCCTTCTGCTACTTTTCTTCCATTTGTTTTCTCTCATAGTTTATGGGTAGCTGCTCTCCATTTCTAACAAATTAACATTAGAGTTAGGATTCAATAAAGAGACTTGTGGGTTATAGGCTCACTATGCTTCTAGCTTAAGTCCACTCAAACTTAAACAACGTAACAATCTCTTCTCAACTGTGAGATTTGGAAAACTTGTGGACTCACACTTATGCTTCTAGCTTAAGTCCACTCACATTTACACAAACTAATAATCTTTCCCTTAACTGTGAGATATGGGAGTTTGTGGACTCATACTAGAGAAGATGGTTTGTTAGGATATCAAAGTGTAAGTTGACTTAAAATAATGTGGAAAGTTTCACATTGAATAAAATTATGCTTAATGACTAATACTCCCTCCATCCCATATATTTTTAGATAAAATCACACAACTAATAAAACTCAATAAATATACCTTACATTTTCCAAATAAAAATATAAACTTTTAAAAATGCTCTTCATTTAATGATCTATTTGTGAAAGAATATTAAATAGAGAGAATACATGAGAAGAGTAATATTGAAAAAGAATGAACTTTATTTTTGTCAAAATGTCTTATATTTTGGGACGTCAAATTTTTCCAAAAGTATCTCATAATTTGAGAGAATGTAGTATAAAATAAAGAAAAAAATCCATAAACTCAAGTCATAACGTTTTGGATTAAGATGTAGTGTCCTTCTATTATCTTACTCATTTGTTCCCTCCTCCCATTTCAGGTTGGCAAAACCAAAGTATATACATATCACTTACACATTTGAAGATCAGAAGTACCACCAAGTTTTCTAGCCAATGCTTCAGCAGTAAGAAGCAAAGCAAAAAGAAAGAGAACCCCCAAAATATGAGACTGCCTTTTGAAAGCCATTATAGATAGGCTCGATATCTGTATTTCACAATGCTCATAAATTCAATCAATCAATTTATAACACAAATTAAAGTCGGTGGGTACGTAGTTTTGGACTTTCAGGCATTAGTTTTACATTTCTTTGATACTTCAATATGTATAATGGATGCTTTGGTCAGAAAGTGTGGATTGATTCTTTCACTCAGTCTTTGATTCCAATCTAAGTCTAGGGGCTGATGTACTCCCTAAGCACTTCTTCATAAGAAACAAATACTTGTTTCGCACAGACAATAATAAATACATTTGAAATTTAATTTTTTTTCAAAGGAAAAAAAAAGGAAATTTTTAACAAATGCAAGGAACAATGGGAAATTTTTCACTAAAAAAAAAAGACTCTTGTAAAAAAGTCTAGAAGTAATTGTTATTATTTAACAGATTTGCTCCCGCTTCTCATGAATTTTTTTACACTGATAACTGGTTTATTTTTAAATCACAACGTAACCAAAGGGAAAAAAATCTACATTTTTTCTTTTAAATAAGAACCAAATTACTCTTACTCTTATAAGTTTTTACTCTTTTTTTAAACTCTACATACAGACATCTTTTTCCATCTTTTTCCATTTTTAAAATCCATAAAAGCTATACTTCAAAGTAGGTAAAAAGTTTATACAAAAATATTTCTCGAGAACTTCGTTAAATTAAATTACACAAATATGTCATCAATTATTAAAATCTATATTTTTTTTGACGAAGTTTGCTTCATTTTGTTTGTAAGATAAGTTGGTTTGTGTAGGTTCTAAAAATTAGAAAAAGGTTTGTGTAATTTTCCAAAGGCTCATGGGTGTTTAGTTTTTGTATTTCATTGTGTTTGGACTCAACTATTATACTCAAATTTGGTCCAAAAAAAATATTATACTAAAATAGCTTAAACAAGTTTATATACCCCTCGTATTTTTTTTATTACGTTCAGATATGAGACATCTTGTGTTGTACTCTAATAATTAGGAGTTTTTCCTTTTAATTTTTAACAATAAGCACTTATATAATTTTAATAAAAGCTCACATAAACTTTTTATTAATTTACTCTAATTTCATCATATTTAGAATTTTTTTGATTCCTTAACGCATGTGATTGTTCATGACTTCAATTTTGACCCGTGAACCATGTTTCAATAGATTTGTAATAAGAGTCTAGATAAATAAAGATGTGTAAGATATGCTAGTTTATGTTAAATTTTGACCGATTATTAGGTCTTATATTTTCTGTACGTAAAAAACAAAATTTTAAAATATGATAAATAATTATTTCAATTAACACATTAAAAAATTAAAATTAAAAGATCAATGAGTTCAAATTGTCTGAAATTATAATATTGATGAGTGATTTCATCAGGTCGTCACCCAGTTTCCGTGTTGAATGACTTTAATTGTGTTATGAATCCATGATGAATACAATATTTATATTCTTAATTAGCATTCTTCACATTTGCTGGTCGTCCATGGACCGGATATTTTATATTTGACGGAGTCAATTTATAATAACTAAAGTTTTAATGTTCATAGCACAACGTTTTAATTGAATTTAAATAAAGAGGATAAAGCTGCAGGCAAAGAGTGAGGTAAAGTATGATCTTAAACAAGAATTTGTAAAGTAATGTAAACATATTTATAGCCAAATTAAAATAGTGTAAATCAGCAAATTATCCCCTAAGCTTTAAATTAAGTAGCACCATGGACCCTCAAGTTGTTTATTGTGCAAAATTGTTCTCTCAACTTTTGAAAATTGTGCAATCTAACTTCTATCATCAACAAAACTTAACTTTGACCATTAGTTAACTAGAAAATGACCTCAAAAATTATAAAAAAAGATCAAAAAATTACAATAAAGGATCCAACCTTTTCTCTATAATTTTTAATGCCCTTTTTTTTATCATTTTTTTAATGAATGGTTAAAGTTAACTTTTATTAATAGCATATGTTAGACTACACCGTTTTCAAAAGTTGAAAGAAAAATTTGCACAATAAATGAGTTCAAGGTCTATAGTGTTACTAAACCTAAAGTTCAAGGATAATTTACTCATTTACCCATGAAAATATTACTTCTTTAAGTTTTTAAGTAATATAAATATGTTTTAATGAAAAATATGATAATAAAAATATAGAATATTGACGTGTATCATAAAGAAACCGTATCAGACATGTATTGAACCCTGCTGGCACGTTTATATTAATTTTAAAGTGTAGGAGCTTCGTAAATAATTAAAGAACTCTTCAAAAATATTACACACTTGGTATATAATTTGAAACAAGCAGGTGTGGAGCCCTTTGGGTTTGTAATAACATTACAATTTACAAAATAACTATTTAGACAATGAATTTATAAATAGATCATAAGCATTATATTGTTATTAATTTATTATTATTGTTAATAATTGTGGCAACGAGGATTATCATGTGATGTGACTCTTTGCAAACATCGATTGCCAGATGCTTGGGTGGCAAGTATCCTTCCCTCTTGTGAATCTATAGATAAAACAAAAATTGAACTATTATTTTTCTTCATTTTTGGATAATAAAAAAGAAAAGTAAATCAATCAATGTACTGATATTATCACTCTGTGTGTGTGTCTATATATATATATATATATAGAAATATAATGTATGAAGCATTGGTGCTTTTAATTTCGTGCTATAATGCAGATGTTTTCTCAATGAATGCCATGTGATGTGAGGAAAGTCAACGAGACGAAATTGGATTCAGAGAGAAATTCACTCTATTTTTTTACGAGACGGAACAAATATTGTGATCGATTATTTTATCCAAACCTCCCCCTAAAAACTAACTATACAAATTATGTTCTTTTCTTTTTCCTTTTCCTTTTTCTTTCCTTTTCCTTTTATTTTTATTTTTTACTAAATCAATCTCAATAGCCCTATGAAATATTAAATCATCCCAGCAAACAGTTTTAAAAGAAATTGGGTATTTTTCTTTTTGGCTTTCTCTCAGAGTTTCTCGTGAGTTGAGTCAACGAGAAAATGGTTACAGAGAGGATTCCATGAGAATTCTTCTTTAGATTTTTATTGGGATCGATTATCTTACATAGACCTAGCTATTATCATTTTTTTTTTGTAAATTGCCTCAAAAGCCCGATCAAATTAATATTTAATTACTCCACCTAATTTAAACCAAAGGTCAACAAATAATATATAAAAAACTATTGCAAGCGGCATGGTTTAAAATTTATGAACTATAACTCATTTTACAAATTGCATGTAATGCATAGAAAACTTCACTGATTTTACACAATCATAAGGGATTATAATAATATCACAAATTGTCCTTATAATTAATTGTGTTTTATTTTTAGTCCATGTTTAGTTTATTTCCATTGTTCCTCATTTCCCTTTATTTAATTCATATGTAATTTTAATCCTTCTAGTTTAAAAAAATACCCATAAGGACCATGAGCTAGCCTAAATGGTGTTTATTTTGTCGATAAGGACTCAACGCTGTTTCATCATGCGACGATTTAATTTGGAAGCAATTTGGGTCAGCCGAACTGCTAACTATATTATGTCAGTTACTCCCTCTAGTTCTATTTATAGGGCAGAAAGAGGAAGGTTTTTTCAATCTTATTTATAAGTCACGTCACTAAAATTTTATCACAACTTTCCTCTTTTACCCTCCATTGAATATTGGAAAAAGAAAATGTGTAATTGAATTATATATATTTAATAGGGGCAAAGTTGAAAACTCATTAAATTTTATGATAGAGTTAATGAGTTTTAAAGTTTTTCCTTGGTACTGGTGAAACATGTTAGAAGTGATTTATAATTATAAATAGGATTAGAAGAGTAGCAAAATAAACACCATTTAACCTATCCCATGGTTCTTATTTGAGTATTTTTCAAATTAGAAGGACTAACATTATAGACAAATAAAATATAAGGGATGAAGAACAATGAAAATAAATCACAGGCATTAAAAACAAAACTCTATTAAAATATAGGGACCTAGAGTGATATTTTCTCCAAACATAAATTATAATTACTCCTTCGGTTCATAATATAGCATTGGTAATAACTTTTCAGATATAAAAATCTTAATCTTTTGAGAAATGTACATATATATTTTCAATTATAACATCATTAAGTGCCCTTCATAAGTGTATTAAAAATGAAAACTGAAATTCCAATGAACTATTTTTTAAAAAAATTAAATAATAAATGAAGTGAGGATATAGTAACAAAAATTAAAAGAACTACCTAATATACCCTACATTTTCGATCAAGCAAGATTTCTTAAAAATGCCCTACGTAAATTATAAATCAGGGAGAATATAAAAAAAATGTTAAAGATGATAGTCTATATAAATCGAGTCTAAATGTGTATTTGTATAAATAAAGGCCAGATCATAGATATATAACAAAAACGAAGCATCACTTACAAAAATGAAGACCCGAAGCATTCCCTAGCTTTCTGGGCAATGCTTCAGCAGAAAGCAACGCAAAAAGAAAGAGAACCACCAAAACAAGAGACTGCCTCTTGGAAGCCATTAGTTTGGTTCGATGCCTATTTCACAGTAGATATATACAATTCTTTCAATTTATAATACAAAGTGGGCGGCTAGTAGGTTTGGACTTTCAGGCATTTATAATATTTATTTAATAATAGATAGTGTGGATTGATTCTTTGAGAGTTTGATTCAAATTGGAAATGTAATTCCAGTCTTCTTTGCGTTATTTAAACTACTAATGGAAATTAGTCTACCTTCAGGTTCGGAGGGTTAAAAAATAGACACCTCTCAACTTATTTCTTCTATATACAAAAAAAAAAAGTTTGAATAATTTTAAAAAAATAATCATGAGTATTGTGTTTTTCTATGTGATTGTACTTGGACTCATTTATGATCTACACACACACATAAAATTCGTAATCTTTAATAAGCTACACTCTTCATCAAATTATTATCAACACATTTCAATTTTTTTAAACTCCGTTTAATACAAGGTCAAACAATAGTTAAAATAGGGAGAGAAAAAAAGTGGAGAGAGACAAACTGGATAGAACATATCAGTGGTTTTTATTTCTTTGATTAAGCATGGAAGATTTTTCGTGAACGTTAAAGATTTCGTGCGTTCAATTTCAATGATAATGAGAAATAAAATTTGATTTGACAAGTCAATGAGTTCAAATCATCCAAAACTATAATGTGAATGAAAAAGTTCGGGTTATCATCCACTTTCCATGTTGAATGACTTTGTTTGTACAAAATTAAAATAATATCTTTGTTATTGAGAATTAATATCCTAGTTCTGCTCTAGAATTAAAATAATATCTTAATTCTGTTCTAAATCCATGATGACTTTAGTTTGTACAGAATTAAATTGTAATTCTTAATTCTGTTATAAATCCATGATACTATGTACAGTGTTTATATGCCAAATAGTCTTCTTCACAGATGGCTAAATTACTAGCAGTCGAGCCACCTTGTGGTGAGGACGGACAAATGTAACCTCTCACTTGGGGGGTTTTTTAAAATAAAAAATAGTAATTAATTTACTTTTGTTATTACAATTGTAGTCATAGTGTAATTATTATTTTTTAAAAAATATTAATTTTTTACTTTAAATTATTTTGCACCGCTGACTCTAGCTCCTAGCTTTGCTATTGGCTAAATAACCACCTAAAAGGAACAATTTTGGATTCGTTTTTTCTTACATTTTATGTCACAAGCTTCATGAGCAGTCAAGATAATATAACGATAGTACGGTTAGATGTTTCATGATTTGAAAAATAGGACTTTGTAAAAAAAAAAAAAAAATTGGCCCCTACAAAGTAATTCCAGGAAAAATGGGGACCCTAAATTTATTTAAATCAAATCTAAATTTATAAATTTTTATGCATTGAAATGAGGAATTTTTATCAAATCCAAATACAAGTTCTCACTGATCCAAACATACCATTAAAGAATGTAGATTATGTATACTTAATTAAGATCAATGAGATCAAATTATTCAAACCTAAAATATCGATGGGAAATTAAAGTTCATATCGTCATAGAGTTTCTATTTTTTTTTTAAGTCAAACAAAGTCAATTTTATTAATCATTAACAAAACAAAATTACACATACCAATAACGAAGCCAAAGAAAACACTCAAAAAATCTAGAAGTACAAGCTAACACAGAACTCACCAAAAAAGAAAACAACAAAAAAGAAATAGAAACAAAAAAAAAAAAAATAGCAAACAGCAAAACCAACTAAAGCAAGCTCAGCCAATACCCTTCTTCACATTCAAAACAAAACAAGGCGAACCAGAGCACTTTTGCAATCTCAAATCAAAAGACAAGAAAAAAGACAGAGGATGAAGGAACCATTATCCAATAGCGTCATGGTTCATCCCTTTTTTAGCCAATCCCACCAAATAATCAGCAGGTTTATTGCCTTGGCGAGACTCCAAGGAAAAGCAAATATCCTCCATCGAGCTCTTCAATTGCAGAAGTTCTGAAACCGGAAATTGACTCTGCCACTCACAACCTACCACAGAATCCTTCATCATCAAATCAAAAAGCATTTCACAATCTAGCTCAAAGCAAACCTTCTGCCCATTAAACCTTTCCATCAATCTGAATGCTTCCAACAAAGCATAACATTCAGCCATGAAAGAGGTTTCAGCAACACAGCTTTTACTCAAACCTCCTAAAAATACTCAATTCCAATGCCTACAAATCACACCCAAACTAGCAGCCAAAGACTTAAAATTCCAAGCCCCATCAATATTGAATTTAACACACCCTACAAGAGGCTTTTCCCACTGCAACTTCCTTCCTCTTTGCATTAACCCCCCATTAGTCTTCAAGCCTGCCATATTACTGTCACATCCTGATCTAGATTTCTAAAACTCATCAACCAGTGTGGAAATCAGCCTTAACACCTCCTCAGAATCCACCTTCACACTACTAAACACCCATCTACATCTAAACTTCCAAACCCACCAACACATAGAAGCAATCAACGCTTTCCCATACTCATCCAAAATCAAATTACTCCCAAACATGTCAATAAACTAGTTCTTAACATTAGTAACATTCTTCTTATAAAAAACAGAATCCCAAAGGACAACCAAAGCAACATTTTGCAGCCTAAGGACACAAAAATAGCATATGTTCTAATGTTTCATTCTCATAGCCACAAATAAGACATACCGAATTATCTGCACATTTCCTTCTAAATAAAACATCCTTAGTCGCTACAGCATCATGCAACAAACGCCAGATAAAATGCTGAATCTTAAGAGGCACAATCAGCTTCCAGACTTGCTTCCATGTTTGCTTCTGAACTTGCAAAGAGGATCCAGGATTCTTAATCAACAACCTAATATCATTAACTTTTGCAAAATGATTGCCAGATTTCACTGTATATTCTCCATCTATATTCCCCATCTAGACCACCCTATCTTCCATAGCTACTCTGGGTATTTGAATTTTAAGTATCTCATCTTTTTCAACATCAAAAATTTTACGCTCAATACTCGATAATTGCCATTTCCCCTCAATAATTAAATCAGCCACCCTTAAACTTTCTTCAACAGTATCTTCCGCTTTATGTCTTAGCTTAAAGGAGTCAAGCCCCAAGACACATTGACTACCCCACCCCTTAATTTGCCTTCCATTACCAACCTTCCACGTCAATTGCTTCATTGATAACTCCCTCCCTTCCAACAAACTAGACCAATACCAAGAAGCTTTCCTTCCTTTCTTTGCTGATAAAAAATCATAATAAGGAAAATAGATCCCTTTAATCAACCTGCACCAAAAATCATCAGGTTTTGTCAAAAGTCTCCAAGCCAAGACAGCTTTATTAAAAGCTTGTAATTCTCTAAACCCCGTACCCCCTTCCGCTTTAGACACAGTAAGAGTCTTCCAACTCTTCCAGTGAATACATCCCTCCTCCCCCTTCTGCCCCCACCAAAAATCTGATACAAGTCTATCAATCACAACACATGTTTTCTTAGGAAATGAAAAACATGTCAGAGGATACACGAGGATAGATTCGCCACTGTTTTAATCAAAACCTCCCTACCAGCAAAAGAAAGAAGCTTTTGCTTCCACCCCATAAGCTTGCCCCCACCTTATCTCTCGCATATGCCAGAGCAACTGCTTTAGATCCCCCAAACTACTGGTAGCCCCAAGTATTTTCCAGGATCTTCTGAACACCTCACACCAAGAGCCTGAGCAATTTCCAACCTACTATCTGATGATATATTAGCAGAAAAATATACACAAGATTTCTCCAAATTAACCAACTGACCCAAAGCAGCACTGTACACATCTAAAATCTTCTACAAAAAAAAAAAAAAAACAATTATCAATCCGTGCATTTATAAAAAATAAAGAATCATCAGCAAAAAAAAAAAAAAACAACGTGATAACACAGGGCCTTTCTTTGCAATTTTAATACCCATGAGCTCACCATTATTAATGTGGTACTAAATCATCAAAGACGGCACCTCAGCCACAATAATAAAAGATAAGGGGAAAACAGATCCCCTTGTCTTATGCCTCTCTCCAGTTTCAACTCTGCAAGTCTTCTACCAGACACTTGCAAATTAGAGGCCATTGTATTAACACAATTCATCACCCATTCCACCCATAACCTACAAACCCCATCTTCAACATCACCTCTCTTCCCCATTCCACCCTATCATATGCTTTATTCATATCAACCTTCAAAGCTATTTCCCACTTATTCCCAGTTTTCCTCCTTCATAGATAATGAAATGCCTCATGTATTACAACCACATTATCTTGAATCTGTCTACCAGACACAAAAGCACATTGAGAAGGTGAGATAATCCTATTCATTAACTCCTTCATCCTCAGTGTCATAATTTTTGAAATTATTTTATAGGAAACATTACACAATCCAATCAATCTAAACTGACCCACTCCCTCCGGCTTATCGACCTTCGGCACCAAAACAATATTTGTCCAATTCAGATCTAATATAGAACTTTTATTACCAAAAAAATCCTGATCCATTTTAAAAACCTGTAACTTAATATCTGGCCAGGAACTCTGAAATAAAGCAGGAAAACCATCTGGACCAGGTGCTTTAAAAGCATCTAAATGAAACACAGCCTTCTCAATCTCCTCCTCTATTACAGGTTTAACCAATTCCTCATTGTCCTCAAAATTAACCACCCTTTTAACATAAAAGTGGGCATTATCCATATTCACAAACCAACCCGAAGTAAAAAGATCCTTATAAAAGATCTTAAAAGCCTCATCTATATCGCCCTGCTCTTAAATCCATTGCCCTACATTATTCTTCAGATGAACAATCTTACTTCGCTGCCTCCTTTGGATAATAGAACTATGAAAGAATTTAGTAGTATGATCCCCACTCCTCAACCAATTAATATGAGATCGCTGCCACCAATACACTTCCTCCCTATCCCAAGTCTCCTCAATGGCTTTAATCAATTCCTCAACCTTCAGTACCTTCAATTTAGTAACTTCTCCTAACTGACAATCCACTAGCTTCCTTTTTAACAGATATAATTTGTTTTTGAAAATTTGGAAACAGCTCCTTATTCCAACTGGATAAAATTTTCTGACAATATTCAATCTACAAACAACATCATTAACACCACACTCCAGCACACCTTCCACCCCGAACCAACCCTTTCTAATCACCTCATTATAATCCACATGACTAACCAATTAGCCTCAAATTTAAAACTACGATCAGACTTCAAATCAACAAAACAGCAATCAACTAGCAACATACTATGGTCAAAACCAAGTAATTCAAAGTGAAATACCTAGGCTTTCTTAAAGATTTCTCTGAATTCACAATTCCCCAATGCATGATCAATTCTTTCTCTGACTACAGCATTCCCCAATCTGTTATTGCACCATGTAAACTTTAGCCCCTTAAATTCCAAATCTACCAATTACAGTCAAACAGTAGATTTTGAAACCCAATTATCTTCCTCATAGCTCGTGGACGACCCCCTTCCTTCTCATCTTGAGAAAGCAAGTCATTAAAATCTCCCAAGCATAACCACGATCCAGACACAGTCCCAGCAAATCTGCGAAACCTTTGCCAAGTACACCTCTTATCATCTTCTTTAGAGGGACCATACACAAAAGTAATCAAATCAAGGGTAGAGAAAGCACTTGCTGAAACCTTAACATGTATAATATTTCTAGACAAAAATATTATTCCCACATCCAATTCAACTTTCCACCATAGTGCCAATCCCCCTTATTTACCTCTAGGTTTAACATACTCCTCACTATCAAACCCACACCTCCTACGTACCTTTTTAGCTTTCATCGTGCTCATCTTTATCTCTATTAAGAACACCACTGAAGGATTAAATTTCTTACAGGCATCCCTCAAATTTTTAACTGTCAAGGCCCTGCCAAGACCCTGACAATTCCAAGATAATAACCTCATGGCTGCTTTGTGGTTGTTTCAAGACCTTCGCCTCTAGCTGTAATAGCCCAGAATAATAATAACAATAATAATAATAAGTAAATATATAGTTGGCGTTTTAATGGTAGTTATATTAAGTTTTAGACGAACATAATAAGAAGTGAACCTGGTCTAGTGGAAGTGTATAAACTACTCATTCAAGTAGTCTAAGGTTCAAACCTGTTGAAGCACAAATAAAGGGAGAGAATTTTGGATTCTTCAATCTTTCCCTCTACTCCTCTACCATCACCGACCTCTTTCTTTTCCTCCTTCGTTCCTTGCTGTCGCCGGCGTCAGAGGAGGTTTGCCACTGCTCAGCATCATTCAGGTGCACCTTCATGCCTTCCAACTCTGTTTTTTTCTTCTTTCAGAGTCTGTTGCTTTCCCTGTGTTATTCACGTCTGAGTTGTGGCTGGAATAAAGGACCAAGTCATCGAAGCTGGAAGGTTCTACTCTTGAGTTCTTCCTTCCCCAGTTCAGCTGTGAGCCTCGTTATTTCTGTCTTTCTGTGCTCCCTGTTTTTATGTCTTCTCTGTGTGCTGTTCTGTCCGTGTTGTTCTGGGCTGAGAAGTCACAAAGCATCGAAATTGGGGGGGCTGTTGCTGTGAGCTCGTGTTAGTGTTGTTGAATCAGTCTTCTTCCATTTTTGTGTGTGGTGACAGTGCTCAAGCTTATCTCTCCCCTGTTCAGTCGTCAGTTTCCCCTTCTTCCTTCTTGCTTTCTATCGTCGTGAGTTAAAGGCGTGTGGAAGAAGATCTGATAGAAATTGAATAGAAATTGAAGGAAGAATATTTTAAAAATTTAAAACCTTGATGATGAGCAATTGAATAATATTTTCTTTAATTATTTTATTTTTAATAGATTTTTATTAAAATATTTTATTTTTATAAATTACATTAATTTTAAAAATTATAAATTATTGATGATGGGTAATTAGGTAATAATATGCGCATTTATTTCCTCCAAAAATATAATTTGAAGGTTTATGCAAAATTTTTTTGTTTATTAAATTTTGGATTATTCAATTAACACATTTTATCACATATTATTTTTGACAAGTATTAAATTGAAATTTGAAATGATTCATGTGAGTTGAATATTAAAAATAAATTGTATTTCAACAGTAATTATTTTTTTCACATGTTTGAAATGTAATTTTTAAAAAACTCTAAATAGAACATTGTTGTTAACAGCAATTCCATTAACATATAGCACGCTGTAATTAAAAACTAATTAGTTACCTTGTAAACTTGTTCTCACGTTTGTTATTTATGGGCTTTGTACCCGTGTTTGATTTGGTAGCCTTAAGCCGTGTTTGGTTAGCAGTATCTTTGTGAATTATGTGTCCACATTTGTTTTCATGGCATAAGCCGCGTTTGGTTATTTATCTTTATGGACTGTGCATCTATATTTGTTACCTATTATGTTGAGTTCTCACAAATAAAATTTTGATTAATATGTGTTTTCAATATTTCAATAGTTTTAGTTAGCAAGTATATCACTTTAATTTATTTGTGAATAAATTATTTTCTTTAAGTATGATAAAATAAATCGCTTCCAATTTTCTCTCATTTTATGGTTATAATTATGATTTACAGACATATAAGTTTAGTATGTTGAATTATCATCTTTTTAATTAAATTACACTATTATTTGAGTTTATTAATTTAATTTTTTTAAATTTTACTTTGGGAATACTATTCACTAGAAAAATTTATTTTGGCCTTAAATTTATCAGTCAACACTAATCCTACCATCAACCTCTAAAGGACAATACAAATATATTAGGTGAAAATTTTATTTGGTATTGTTATTTTTTGATGTAAGTATTTAAGTCTTATGTATTTTGATTTAAAAGAAAGATTAGTTGCTCCACATAAATTGTTGTTAGGGCTTTATTTTGATTTATATACTATTTACTGGCTGGAAGTAGCTAAACTCTTGATTGATACTATATTCTATAAAATTTTTGTATTGTAGAATTTTCAGGAAATCCTATTTATAAGGGAGGTTTTGTCAAAATTTCTATAAAAATGTTGACGGTTTGCTTTGACAATTAGTATTAAAAATATTTAAAATTTTCATCTAATCTCATTATTATTTTTAAAACAAAATGAATTTTATTTTGAAACTTGTGAAAATCTTTGAAGTAGTTTGCATTCTTTTACTTTTAAGGTGTGACATTAGCATTCTTCTTCTTCCTTAACCTTCAGGTCTTGGCTTTGAAAACAAACTCATAGCCAACAAGGTCCCCAATCTGGTCTAAATCAAACCCCTATGCAACCTCCCCATCCTCCTCCCCTTCAACCTCACAAACTTCTGCAAATTTTTTTCTACCTCTCTTACGAGCAACAACTTTTGCTTTCCTCAAATTTCCAGTAAATTTTAACAGTACAATCCTACGCCACATCAAACTCCTTAACACATCTTTTCTTTTTGGGCCCTGGATCTAATTCCTCCTCAACATTTCTCTTTAGATTGATACTCCTCAGACGCTCAGCAATCAACAAAATTTCTTGCTTCACATAAGGAACTAATGCCCGACAATTCTCTCCAACCTTATCTAGTTCCTCTACCACATAGTACGAAACCCTCACATTAGTTTTCTCAGCCATTACCTCTTCTATTCACATTTCTTTTCCACTACAGCCCATAACCTCATCAATATTCACATCAGGGCCAATATGAATAGGATCTTCTACAGCTTCCTTCAAAACCTTATCCCTCCCCTTACACATATCCATCCTAACCTCTTTAAGGCCGTCCCTCAGCTGGACCTTATCTTTTGACCAAAAACGCCCACACTCATTTGTGCAAACATTTGGGCTCATATTCTCCTTATCCAGATCCATTTTTTTGGGCCTATCATTAACCACTTTTTTTTACCCCTTCTAGCCTCCATAACTTCATCCTTCCTACTCCTCTCCCACCTAATTTCAGATTCACCATTATTTTCCTCCAACCTACTCCTTCTTCCCCCAGCAAATAGCTTTTTAACCTAATCATCTTTTAGAATTAATAAACCTTCCTCCCTAATCTTCATCTGATTCACAGCCAACCAGCTACCATATATAGGCTCATCCAAATTAACCACAGATCTCAATCTTGTTGAATTACAACTTCTTGTTTCATGACCAATCAAACCACATCAAAAACAAATATTCAGAAGTTTCTCATATTTCAAATTAATCCATGTACTACTGTCCTTTGGCGTCGGCATCCACTAACCAACTGGTAAGGCTCTTCGAACATCGACCACTACTCTGATTCGCAAAACATTACGAATCAACCTTTCATTATGCCTTGGATTCTCTATCGCAACCACCTCACCAATACGACTACCAATCAGCGTAGCATTCTCCACATTCATGGCTTCAAGAGGATTTGGATCCAGAAAGAACTCTTAACGAACTCTAATTCCTCCAACACCTTATATTGCATCTGTTATTGTAAATTCAACAACTGACCAAGAATCGACCACGGACGACCTCGAAATATATGATGAAATTCCTCATCACAATTGAATTTGAATAAGAAAGCATTCTTAACTAATTCAATGATATGAAGACCTTCCTGCAAATTCCAGGCCTTATTAATCATAGAAATAATCATCGTTTGATTGTGAGGCTTATCCGAGATCAATTTGCCAATCAAAACTCGCTCAGCCTCCTCATTCTTCCACACCAACCTCGCCGACATTAGATCCATCGCACCACCATCATCCTCCACTTCCGCCACACACTATGGGATCTCACACACTCATGCCCTAATTAACGGAGCAAGTCTAAGAGCTCTCACATTGCCCGACAGAGAGAGTACCAATTTCAACATTCTTCTCATACAGTTTCCATTGAATGACTTTAGTTTGCAATATAATGAATCAAATTATAGTTGTCCATTGAAAAAATTACAAACAAATTTATAAAAATACAAATCATTTGAAATTTAGTTGCAATTAATTTCTCGTAGGAAATGATACAAGTGTCGCTTGAGCAACCTTCTTTCAACTGATGTTGATCGTGACCATCGTACATTGATCGGTTATTGCCTATCGGCCAACATTCACAGGTCATTCAGATAAAATAAGTAGTTTTAAGTATTTTTATTAAGAGATTAATACTTTATAGATTGACAAATAGACTTCTCATATTAACAAGTTAACTTGTTAGATTATATTATATTTATAAGTAAATATCTTAAAGTATTAATAATTTAATATTTACACATTTATTCCTCACTACATCATATATCTCTCAAAATGAACATAAAAAAGAAAGCTGACGGTTTTTAAAATTTAATAGGTTTCTATTGGCGCTACACACAGGCATGGTCCTGGGCATCACCGCTGCTCAATACTCAGCCTGGTATATAGTTTAGGCTAGCCAATTGCTTGAGCATTTGGGCAAGGTTTGGTTTGACGACCAGAAAATTTTCTTACAATTTTTTTTTCAAAAAATATATAAAAAAATTTTCTTTTGAAAAAATATAATTATTATCATTTCAAATATATTCTTTATAAAAATAGTATTAGAAAAAAATTAGTTTTTTTAATTATATTATCATTTCAAATATATATTATCAACAATTCTTTAAATATTCTTTATAAATCTTTTCTGTCTTTTTTTAAAAGAAAAATTTCATTAAATTCACATATTCTCAACTTTAAAGGGATGCATTATTCCCTAAAATAAAATAGGGCCATTAGTAAAATTAGGCATTAGTTTGGTTTGGATGGAGGAAAAAAATGGGAAGAGAGAAAATTAGGAGAACTTTTTTTTGAAAAATAGTAATGTTTTTTTAAACTATTTTTGAGAGTTTTTCCTCCTAGTCTCTCCTTCCCATTTTCCCCAATCCGAATCAAAATGAATCTTGAATAGGAACTCTAGGTTAATCTCGCTCGTTCCTCATTAATTAGAGTTGATCATACAATATAATCAATATAATTAATTCCATAAGGAATTATGATTAGTTTATTATCTTATTTTCTAGTACAATAATAATAATTAATTAAGTGCTCTTGACTAGAAAATGTATGAAATTAATAATCAAAAGATGAAGAGAGGAATTGCATAGTTAGCAATTAACATTCAAGAAAGTCACTATCCTAGGAATTGTAAATAACTATAACACATATAATTTGAAACACACATATCAAGAAAGTCTCTATCAGAAACAAATATAAAAATAAAATAAAAAGGAAAAATGAATATTCATCATTTTGTCAATTACATATCGTAATCATTATTTCATTGTTACTAATAATGGTGGCAACGAGGGGCATCACCTCTTGGCACTCCTATCAAGCATCGATTGCCAGATGCTTCGCTGGCGAGAATCCTTGCTTGTGAAGCTTTAAAAAAAAAAAAAACCAACATATCAATCATCAATGTATGCGTGTGTACTGTGTGTTAGAGAGAGAGTGGGAGGGAGATTTAGTGAGACATGGGGCCATGTTTGTTTTCTCTCAATTTTTGTTGTCTTTCACATGGAATTTGGTTTTATCTTTCATTTATTGTTTCAGATTATCTTTAAAAGTTACTTAAAGTAGTTTTTCAAAATAATCAAAAATATATTTTTCATTTCTGATTTTTTAATTTTTTTAAACAAGTATTATAAGATTTTATAAAATAGGTTTTTCTCACAACATAAATATTTTTTATAAAAACTAAAAGTTTAAGCAAACTGCTCTTAATTTGTAAACCCAAACAAGAAAAATTGACTTACTCCGCACATACAGTGCTTATCTAAACCATCATCCCTATGCCTCCCATAGCAAGTAAATAAGAAATCTATATCTGTAAAAATAACTGTTGCATGCATAATTTAAATGCATACTCCCTTGTTAAAAACTGTAAGGCATTTTTTAAGGAATTAAATGTTAAAAAATATAAGACATTTTTAGTCTTTCAAAGTATAATTATTACCTTTTTTTTTAAAGTACCAGTATTAAATAGTTACTTTATATTTATTTTAGGAAGAAACACCCTATTAAATAAAGGTAAATATAAAAATATAGTATTAATTTAAAGATAATAACTACTTTATTAGGGTGAAATTTATTTAAAAATGCCTTATATTTTTTAACGAAGGGAGTACATAAATTGATATTTCTGATTTCTCTTGTTTTAATTATTTTCTTAAAAAGAAACTTTTAGAGTTCGATCTGACGATGGTTTGTAAAGTTAGATTCACACAGAAGCTATAGATTGATATCCCTCTCTCAAATTACAATGTATCCAAAAAAATATTGAAGATCATTATTGTGTACAGGGGCTGAGCCAAAATACTTATTTAACTTGGGGTGAGGTTACAAAGCATATATGATTGGAAATGGTTTCGATACTCATCACCTTGATATGCTCATCAGGGTGATGAGATCTACTTGGATAGTTCAAATTCAAAGGATTATTTTTTATTTATATTTTTAATAAAATAAAAATTATGAATTTTAATAAATTTATTTTACCACCAATCTGTATAATATAGATTTACTTTGAATTGTCTAATTTAATACTAAAATTTTTTAAATTTTTATAAATTAACTATCTAAATGTACTCTAAACAATATAGATTTAAAATTTTTAATTTGCAATGTTTGTCTCTAAAAAATATTTTTTGAAAGTGTCAATTTGGTGATTATCTTTATTTTTAATATTATATTTTTGAAAAAAATTAAAAAATAATATTAAATCTAAACTATCTAGAGTACATCTAAATAATCCATATATAAAAATATAAAAATTTTAATATTTAATTAGACCATCCAAATTAAATATGTATTCTTTATATTTGTGATAAGTAGATTTATTCAAATTTTTATAATTTTTTAATAAAAATAAAAATAAAATATTTAAATTTGGATGGTCCAGATCCAAATCAATTCCTATATGGTAATTGTGGGAAATTAAGTTTTGTGTGTGTGTGGAGAAATCAAAGAGAAGAATATTGATGAAAACCTTCCATTAATCAACAACAATGATTACAAAACATTCCTTCACTTAGAAGGATTACAAAACTAATCAATCCACTTGGGTGAAAAACAAACGTCATGTGGAGGCTAACCATAAGGTGTGGACCAAGTTAACCTCCCCCTTGTGGTAAGATTTCAACCCCCTTACCTAATTGCCTAACCCTCATCCCTTTATATAGGCTTTAGTAGGCTAACAATTACTAACCATAATTAACAATTAATATTCCAACAATATATGACATAACATAATATAAATGTTTCAAAATATTTATCTTTGGACATATTCATCAAGCTTATAATGCTATCATTCATATTCCAATCAAATCTTTTTTGGTTAGAAAAATTTGAAAGGTAAAACTTCTCAACAAAATAAATATATTCCTAGCATTGAATGATTTAAATACATTTTAAGAATTCAAAATTATGCTCAATTTAAAATATAAGTTGCTCATTGACTCATTGAATTTATTATTTAATTCATTCAATTGATAATTTATGACAATATTAAATATATCAAAACAACAATGATAATCAACTGTTATAGAAAGTAGATTTTATGTCTATTACCTTCTTTCTTAGAGCTAAAATTTATTCTCTTTACAAATATCATTGTTTGTTTAGTAATTAGGTAGAGTTAAGTTTTGTTAGTATCAAATATAGACAAATATATTTTGGGGGCCAAAATATATATAACTCTTTACAAAGAAAAAAAAAATTAAAAGTTAGGGGGCCGTGGCTTCCCTGCTTCCATTGTCTCCGCCCCTAGTTGTCTATATATCTATATATATGTGATATAATGAGTTACAAGAATAATTTTACAAGTGAAAAGATTTAACAAGAAAGCATCACTAACATGTACGAAGATCCGAAGCACCACCAAGTTTTCTGGTCAATGCTTCAGCAGCAAGAAGCAAAGCAGAAAGAAAGAGAACCACCAAAATAAGAGAGTGTCTTTTGAAAGCCATTAATGATTGGTTATTATGTTTAATTGATGCGTATGATGATTTCACAGTACTCATATCTCAACATATATAGCAAAAATTGGCTGCAGGGTAGTTGTGGACTTTCTTTAATTAATAATTATATAACGCGTGGATTGATCCCTTGAGTTTGATTCAAATTGGAAATGTAATGTCAGTCTTCTTAATTAATTTTGGGGATGTGGTAATGTAGTTGTTAGTATTTGACTGAATAGTTAGCTCAGTCTTATCATGCATGAATTTCAATAGGTTTTGTCCCGAGTGTTGTAGATCGATAGATATTAAAGATGTGCTAGTTTATATCAAATTTGAACGGATTATTAGGTTTTATATTTTCTGCACATAGAAACAAAGTAAAAATATCAAGTCTGTGTGTAGAAGTTTTCGGGCATAAGGCAAAATTATTTAAGAGTGCTAATGTATTATCATTTATCTATCTTTTTGAGTTGCAAAATTAGATATTTAAATTTAATAATTAAATAATTCCAATGTGAATAATATAGTTAATCCATTTAATTTATTTTGTAACATGGCTGATATTAAATTAAATTTAAACAATTTTAATTTTGAAAAATTTCTTTCAATAGTAGTAATTGTTATTGGTATTGTCAATAATACTCTCTAAGCAATATATGTATTCAAAAAGAATTTAATCTTTTAATATAGTATATACATGTTACACTTCTAATTAGAGAATAGTTAATTGACATTGAGAATGAGAATGATAGATGCAATGAAATGTGGGGCAGTATATTTTTAATGAAAATATATAATTAACGTTAATGCTATGCTTAGCTCACAGAAGAAAATAGGAAGGAGAAAACTGAATGGGAGGAATGCAATTTTCTCTCATTATGCTTGGCCAAGCGAGAGAAAACTAGAAGGAGAGAAAAGTTGCTAAT
The DNA here is from genome assembly GCF_029017545.1 of Prosopis cineraria. Taxonomy (NCBI): domain Eukaryota; kingdom Viridiplantae; phylum Streptophyta; class Magnoliopsida; order Fabales; family Fabaceae; genus Prosopis; species Prosopis cineraria. Next base: position 20,871,717 of record NW_026555337.1, read on the forward strand.
TTTATATAGATAATAATAATCTTATTATTTATGAAAATATTTATATAATAAAATTCAATATTTTAACATATTATATATAATAAAAATTATTATATATTATTGACTGAACAAAAATATTATTAAAAATTATTTTATTCAATATTGATGAAAAATTATTTTATCCAATTTTAAATTTTATTTATTAAATTATTAATATATAATAATCTTAAAATTTGAAACTACAACCAAATATAAAGTACTTAATTGAAAATTAACTTAAAAATTTAGAATTAGTATTTGTTTAATTAGTCTAAAAATTAAATATATTGCTTGTTTAACAAAAGTTCATAATCAAAATGTAACTACACTATAAATATCATGATAAAAATAAAGTCAAGCAAAAGGCAGCAATGAAAAAATTGATGGATAAATTTAGAAATGAGATTTTCTCTCTAAAATCTCCCCATATCTAAAGAGAAAAGTTGAAGGTAAAAACATGTGAGTCTCATATGTTATTTTTCTCCCATTTTTCTTCTCAATTTACTTTTCTCTGTAGCCAAGCAAGGGAAAATGTTGTTTTCCCCTACTTTTCCTTCCCACTTTCTCTCCCCCTCACTTTTCCCTCACGCCAAGCATGGCATAATACTTGATATGAAAATGATGATTGGTTATATAAGTATAAACAAGAAATAAATTTTTAATAAAAATATTTAATTAATATCAATACTTAACAAGAAAAATAATGGCACGCTGAAAAACATGATAAATAATTATTTATTTCAACTAATAGTTGAAAAGTAAAAATTAATACCAATAATTTCTACTTATCTGAAACTAAATGCTAACAATGAGTGATGGGAAAGTCCGGGTCGTTATCCAGTTTCCATACGTGTTGAATGACTCTAATTCTGTACGCGGAATCCTTGATACACTATTTATATGTTTAAACTTTAAATAGTCTTCTTCACATATGGCTGGTCATTAATTTATTGGAATGTTATATATATATATATATTGATAGAGTCAAATTATAACTAAATTATAAATTATAAATATTCATAATTTACAATTTTAATTGAATTTCATGAGAAAAAAGTAGAGAAACTCGGAAACAAAGAATGAATGAAGTTGAAATTTATTTATGGTATAGAATCTTATTAGTTGAAATTACTTCCTCTAATTTTATTTATAAAGCAGAGAAGAAGAAATTTTTTCATCTTATTTATAAATCACATTATTAGTTTTTTATTACAAACTTTACCTTTTATTTTCTGTTAAATGTTGGTGTGATAAAATATATTATTAAAGTAGGTATATTTAATAAGAGAAAATTTGAAAATTTATTAAATTTTAAGATATATTTCATAAATTTGATTTTTTTTAATTCCAGTGAAACAGGTTAAAAATAACTTATATCTATATATATTGGACGAGCATTTGAAAAGCCCCAATGAATTTATTTTTCCCGATAAATGATTTAACGAAAATTCAATCAATAGTTAATCCACCCCGCCTTACTACTTCATATCTCACTGAAAAATGAACAATGACAAAAAGCAAAACAATGACAACCTCTAAAATTTGGAAAAGTATCGCGGAACAACTCAATATATATAATTAACTTAATTTTAAAAAGTATATTATTTTTAAATCCTTAATTTAGTTTGTGCTTTAAGGTCTGTTTAGGTTTTTAAAATAAAAAGTTTGTATAATTTTAATAAAATTCATGGGTGTTGAGTTCTTAAAAATGTGATTGTGCTTGGACTTATCTATTACACATACCAAAATTGTTTAACTTTAAACAGCTTGGTAGGAATTTCAGTCTAGAACTTTGCCCCTTAAAGTTATAGTCCAAAGTGTTGGGTTTAGAACTTCTCTTGGTTGTAAGTCAGGAAACAACACCTAAAAGGGTGAGTGAATTGTGTAATTAGGAGTTTTTGAACCAAATAAAACTTTTCACACAGTTCAGCATAATTGAAGATGCAACCAGAAGTTTAGAAGTAACAAGTGAGCAAAAACTCAAATACTTCTATTTCAAGAGGCTTATTAAATCAAGATTTCAAAACCAAGTGTATGGAGGAATTATAAACCAAAGAGAACTTGTGAAAATTGATTTAGAAAGCAACAGCAAGTTTCTAAAGTTCCTTAATAGGAACCAAATGAATTAAGCTAAAAACAAAGTTCTTAAAATAAAAAATTCAAATTCAAGAACCAACAGAGGGTGCAATATATAAATGAGCTAAATGTAAAGAGTGTAAGGATAGAGATATTGCATAGAAGATTTATCTGGTTTAGTCAACTACTTGGCTTACATCTAATCCTCAAGATTACCTTTAAGATTTTCACTATATTCACAAGTTTTAATGGGTGTTTGCTATCATAGTACAATATGCAAGTTTTCTTCCGCACTTGTGAGTTGTTTGCAAGTCTCTCACTGCACCAATGAGCCTCTCAAACTCAAAAGAATACTTCTCTTGACAACAAGAAAATCTCTCCTTGCTAAAGTCATATTTATGGAAAAAAAAATCTCTTCTCCGTACAACACAAGGGAATACTACCCTTAATTTACTTAAAAAATAAGTGAAAGGTATTTTTTAATAGATTCTCTCTTCAAAGAGATGAATAGGAACTATTTAAGGCACAGTCAACTCACAAAAGAGTAGATATTACATTCAATGTCTATAAACTTGCTGAGAGCTGTTTTTCACATGAATTATTGTACAATGGTAGAAATTCAGAACTTTGACACTTAATGCTCAATGATTGTGTTACCCACTCACTTAATTCATCCAAGAGCCTTCCAAAAGAATCAAGAAAGTCTAGAATTGCATCCATCTTAGCCTTAAACCAAAATAACACAAATTAACCCCAAAAAGATCAAATTAAAGCCAAGTGTGTGAACCTAAAGCAAGATACACATTTTCCTAATTTGGGCAATCAAAATATATATAATTAAGCCAAAATAAATTAGAATCTAAGGAAAATATGATGAAATAATATGAAATTCTAGAGGTTAATAGTAATCCTCATGGGTTTTCTAATGCAATTAACTAATTAAGGTAATACTTTGCTTTAATTGAGTTAATTAGGATCTTTAGTAATTTGAAGATAATTTTGATTATTTACACTCCCAGATTACCAAAACTAAATTTCAAGATAATTCAAACGATAATGAGAGTGAAGAAGCAATTAGGGGATTAAGACTCAAGAATACTTTCCTTTTGGTTGTCTTAAGTTCATTTGTGGTGAAATTTTCATTTTGAACTTTGAAATTTTATTTTGATTTGTTCTAAAGCCACTGTCAAATTTACTTGCTTAAATTGAATAAAATCAATTTATTAAATGTTTGGTATTAATTTGGGATAGGTCCTTGTGGACCATCCTGTCCTGCCGTTATATTACTTTTTGACCCATGCAATTTGCAAGTGCTATTTTTAGGCACATCAATCAACAACAACATAAATAATAACAAACCTTATCCCACTAAGTACTGTTAGTTACATAGGTTGCATGATATCATTGTATTCTATGAGTAGCTAAGTCTTTGCGAATATTGCTAACCAAGAGGCCATTCAATAACTTTTATGAGCATTTTCTTTGATCTTCCTTTACTTTTGTTTATAGAACTCAAGATTATTTGTTATACTATTCTTACTAGGACTTCTTATGATCTTTTATATATATGTTCAAACCATCTCAAATGATTTTTAACTTAATTATAACGAAATTGTTTAATATGCTCTATTAGGATTTACCCCAAGCTTACACACCCCTCAACTTTTCAACTTTCTTGTGTCAAAGACTTCTTATTTAGTATACTCTAATAGTGGGAGTTTTATTAATGTTTAATTAGAATTAAAAAATTTATATAATTTTAACGAAGATCACAAAAACTTGTGTGTGTGTGTGTGTCTAATTTATTCTTATTATATCATTTAACCTCAGGGAGTGTAGAATAATTTACTCTTATTAGAGCTTGATCAATCAACTAAAGCAACTACGTACTCAATCACATAAGAAATTATGGATTAGTTTGTAAGCTTAGTATTGTAAAAGATGCTAATAATATAGGTAACTAAGTGCTTTTTGACTATAAAATGTATGAAATTAATAATCAGAAGATGGGAATTGCACAGTTAACTAGGAAATATTCAGAAAGTAACTATTGTAGCTAAATAATTAAAGAACTGTTTGAAAATATTACACACTCCTCTGGTCTTATTTATAAGGTAGATATATAATATTTGTTTTGGTCCTATTTATACGACACCTCAATAATTATTATGTTGATCTTCCTTTTACTCCTATTAAATGTTAGAAATATTATTGAATGCTAGATTATTTTATTTTTAAAGAGGGTATGTTAGGGTTAAAGTTGAAAATTTGTTGAATTTCTAGATAGAGTTAATAAGATTTATAAGCCGTTTGCTTATTAAAAAGAAATGGAATAGAATGTATTAAAAAATGAAGGTAAAAATAGACTAATCAAGAGGTGGAGAAGAGATAAGTCAACAATGTTCTTAGAGGGGAAGACTAATTTAGTTCATGAGATTGGAATCATGATTAATAAGATTTGTGGAGGGTGTGTTGATTCCCATAGTTATGATATGTGGTATGGGATTTTATCATATTCTATTTCATTCTCATCTCCTCCCATTACTACACAGGACCTTAAGTTTTTAGTTCTGGTAAAAATGGTGGAAGTAACTTGTAGGTCCAGAGAGTGTACATACTTGGCATATATTTCAATTTCAAAGCACAGGCACACTAGCACATAAAATTTAGCACCGATCAAAAAAGAGTTTTTATACCCGTTCTCGCTGGTTCCTGAATCGATATATAGGATCAATCGGAAATTAAAGTCCTCTGGGCTAATAGTACAGAGACTATAAATGGTTTACAAAGTGGTAATAATCCCATTTTTAAAAAATACATTCTAATTACCTGTGGAGTCCTCTGGGTTTATAATAACATATATTAAATTCACAACATATCATATACACTGGTTAAATTGGTTATCTACACACCAACCCTATCAATATTTACATCGGTTATACAACTGGTGTAGATAATAATTATATCTATACTAATTGTCCAACCAATGTAGATAAGTTTTCAAGAATTGGAATTAATTTATTGCTTTTAAAAAACCATTATCTACACTGGTGTAGGTTATAATCGGTGTAGATAATAAAGATATTTATATCAGTTATGGTCATAACTAATGTAAATAATGCATATAAAAAAAGAGTAAAATACATTGACGTCCCTTGACCATCCTCTCTATTTTGAAACACATGAACCTCCCTTAGAATCAATAGCTTCAAAACACAAACCTTCCTTCTATTTTCAAAAATTCATTTGCATCCACCCAACCGTTAGTTGACTGTTAAGTCATATATCTTAGACCAAAATGCCTTTTTGAAGTATTATCTAAAAATCATTTAAAATATCAAAAAATTTAATTTATATGTTTTTTAAAATTTTATTCATATTTTAAAACTTTTTTATTAATTTTAGAAATTTTATTTAGTAATTTGTAAAAAATATAAATAAAATTTTTTTTAAAAATAATATTTCAAACATTTATATAAAAAAATAATGAAATAGTGATGTAATATATAATAAAAAATAAATTAGTCAATATATTTTGTATTTATTTTTTTTAAATTTATTTAATTTAAACACAATATTTCTAAATTATTTAAAGTTTCTTAAATTGTGGGAAAGAGAAAAATTAAATTACAAGGGAAAATTAATAATTTTAAGTTTTTCAACATTATTAAAAATAAAAATTAAAGTATGTTATAATATTTGATAGAATATTCCTAATGGTGTTAGAGATTGGACTACAGTGTAAGTTTGAATATAGAGGAATTGTCTCTGTAATTTTAGCAAAAGAGGGGAGGTCATTGTAATTTACTCTATAGAAAAAAAAATATTGCGTTTATTTCTCCACCATATGTACTATGCCATTGCATGGGAGTTTAAATATACTATTTTGCACTAGTGTGGAAATGAATTTATTTATTTCTGGGTAATATCTTGGTCTCCCAACAAGTGCAGAAAATAAGAAGTATACAATAATTAAAAAGAAAACACATGAATTAGTATTCATCATTTTCCCAAATAGATCATAACATAACCATTTCATTGTTAACAATAATTGTGGCAACAAGGACTGTCAGGGTCTCTCATCAACCATCGTTTGACAGATGCTTGGGTGGCGAGTATCTTGCCCTCAGGTGAGGCTATAAAAGAATACAAGAACTTGTAAATTTCATTTTGTATAATAAAGATTTGTCTTAGTATTTTCATTGAAACGACATAACAATCAGCATCAGTAAATATATATATATATATATATATATAATAGGGAGAATGACATTTACAGAACTTGTAAATGAATATGTATATTCTTAATTGTAATATTTAAGGTCCCTTTCATGTTTAAGAATATGCATTCACAAATTGATGAACTTCCATAATTCACAGGTAACGGAACAAAAATTTATAAATAATTATTCTTAAATTCATAGTGACTTTTTATTGGTTATTTCAATAAATAGAAATACTTTGATGGCAAATAAAGACCATGATCATTTTCAATTATGGATTAGTTTATTAGCTTATTATTTAGTATGCTAATAATTTCAATATTTCTAGATCTTTAATTATCATTAATATTTTTAGAAGGTCCTAATAGTCATTTTCCATAGATAATATGACGTGAAAGAAGTCAACGAGAGAATGGTTTAAGGGAGAATTCCATGAGAATTCTTTTTTAGATTTTTGTTTCCCCTTACGATCCAGATATGGCATAACTATTGGAATCGATTATCTTACCAAGAACTATTATGTTTTTTATCTTTATAAATTCTCTCAAAAGACCAATCAAATATTTTTTATTAATCTTATTTATCCCTATTTAATAGGGTGTCTCAATTAAAAAATCTTATTAATTACACCTTTAATTAAGGATATTTATGGAAAAAAAAAAAGGTTACCAATTGCACCTTGAAAGCCCCAAAATGTCCATCATCTTATACTGGAAAAATTGCCTAATATTTTTAAGCAGAGGGAGTAAAAGAACTTCCTAATATCTTATACTTAAACCAAACAAAATCTCTAAAAAATGCCTTCTAATATAAACTGGGGAGAATATAAAAAAAAATGTTGAGGATGATAGTATATATTGAATCGAGTTTATAGGCGTATTTGTATAAATAAATGCCAGATCAGAGCTATATAACAAGTATCACTTACATAAATGAATACCCGAAGCACCACCAAGCATTCTGGGCAATGCTTCAGCAGAAAGCAACGCAGAAAGGAAGAGAAACACGAAAACAAGAGACTGCCTCTTGGAAGCCATTAGTTAGGTTCAATGCCTATTTCACAGTGCTCATAATTCTTTCAATTTATAATACAAAGTGGACGGCTAGTAGTTTTGGACTTTCAGGCATTTATAATATTTATTTAACGATATAGTTGCTTTAGTCAAAAAGTGTGGATTGATTCTTTGAGTTTCATTCAAATTGGAAATGTAATTCCACTCTCAATTTAAGGCATGCGATGACTCAACACTTAGATTAACTAGCTAGGGGATTAGTTTATTTTAACCTGAGATCTCAAGTTCAAAACTTGGGTATGCAATATTTGACTGAATTGATTTCGTGCTTGCTTTGAATTTTGTATAAATACATGTACGTGATCTAATTTCTCCTTTTTTCAATAAAATAGCAAAAAATGGAAATTAAACAAGTACTAATGTTTTGTACTAAAATTACATCTAAATCAAGAAGAACGTAAAATAAAGGATGAAATCCAGCAACACAAGATAAGGCCATCTCGGTAAACATATTAGCAGCTTCATTGGCATCTCTCGCAATTCTCTAACTATGCACCTCCCACTCCCAATCAAGCAATGCTCGAATTTCCAGTCATCCCAGCCTTACGGTGGTCAACAGAAACTAAACAGTGGTACTAATGTCCTGCTGTACGTGGTTTAATTTCAAAGCGTTTGCATTAAAACGATCCTTCGCTAGTAATGGAAATTAGTCTACCTTCAGGTATGGGGGGTTAAAAAATAGACACTTCTCAACTTAATTTGTTCTATATACAAGAATTAATTAGATTCAAACCAGCATCTCTTATTTAAAGGAATAGAGTCATGCCTGTAAAACTACTGTCAATAAAAGCAAGATTAACCTTTAAAAGCTCAAGCCCATAAGCCTATTTACTTCAAACTCATCAATTTTTTTCAAGCCCAATACTTATTGACAAAGCTCAGAGCTTGCCCGTAATTAAGCCCACTAACTTTTTTAATTTTTGTAAAATTAAATTTTTAATTATGCTAATACATATATAATTTCAAAGGGCATGATTAAATATCTAAAGGATAATAATACGCTCCAAAATATAACCATAATATTGTCCCTGAAATAAAATATACAATTGTTATTTAAATTTTAATTATGATATCACACAATTTAACAAATTGTGCCATTTTCATACATTAATTCAAAAAGTAAAATAAACCAAACAATTCCAACTATATTATTTTACAATATTAAAAATTTCAGCACGACAATAAGATTTAAATGATCAATTAATATTTAATTTATGTTATATATTTCTTAAAAAATTTACAATGGCATTTGGGTATTCGGGTGAAATCTGACTTGATAGGGCTTGCCCAAATTTTCTTGGGCCAATACGGACCAGCCCCAAACATTAAAAGTATGCAATTTTTCTAAGCTTGACCATAACTTTTTTTTGTTAATTCATTTAGGCTAGCTCAAATTACCAGCTCTAATGTAAGTACCTAAATTCCATTACAAATAATCAAAAAGGTTTGATTCCTACCCAAAAAAAAAAAAAATTGGTGATGAATATTACTAGCTACATAAAGTCTGTAACAAGTTATAATAACTAAGTGGCTTTAAATGTCAATTCTTTAAAATTGCAAGCTTTCACGTTTGTGGGTGGGTTCAAGTAAGCAATCATGTTGATGGGATTAGCTCTTTATTGCACGCTTGGAGCTCGGATTTTGGTGTACAGAAATGTAATATTCTTTTTATTTCACTCACGTTCTAAGTGTAGGAACTAATTGAAAGGTTTGATTTGGTCCAAAATATAGCCACAGTCCATTTTGTCTCCTTAATTTATAATTTTTTAAAATATCCTTATTAATTGTACATATTATATCGGAGTTTCCATCAATGAGGTCATTTCCAATGCAAATTATGAAAGTGGATAGTTTAGGAAAACTAACACACATTTTTTCTTTATCTTTATAAATTAGTTATCTAACTTTTACAAAAGATTGGAGGAGCACGCGCACGCCCACACACCCACACCATGTTTGATTATAGAATCAGAAGTTTGAACATTTTGGTGTTAAACAATAAATATTTAATTATATTCCCCTCCCCCCTTTATTTTTGCAACCTTAATAATTTAAAAAGTAATCATACATATTCAGTCGTACTTTAAAGATATCCATGGATGTTGTTTTATATTTTTTGAAACTATATATGGTAGTGTATATTTAAATTTATATATTAATATTTAATTTTCTTAATATTTTTTTACAATAACATAATTATTAACTTGAAAAATATATTTTTTATCCATCAAAACATTTTTTTAAAAAAAGTAAAGCGCTTCATGCTTTTCTGAGAGAAAGCATATATCCGATTGTATAAGCTGATAAGTCCTCATATTTTTTATATTTATTATTTTAAATGCTTGCGGCTTAATTTCCTCAAACAATATATTTCAATTTATACCACCCTGAAAGACGTTGGTGTTAACTGGGACTTTGACACAAACTCCAATAAACCCAAATAGTCTCAGATTAAAACAAAGAGTAGCTCTAATATATATAAATTCCCTTACCATATCTTTTTAATACTATTATAAATTTGATAAATTTGAACCATGAGATCGTGATTACGTAACAGATTCTTTATTTTCACATGCACATCAACTTAATATTAAAATATATTATTGCACATAAGAAATTATAATTACAATAAGCATGCAGGCAGCTGCATGCATGCATGCAGCATGCCCATTCTTATTCCAGGAAGCCAAACTACACTTCGCCTAACATAACCAATATCATATATACGACACTTTTATAAACCTTAAAATATATATCATATATTTTCACAACTGTAGTAGCATATTCCAGATCATGAGCACTGATACTGATATGTTTGGTTCTTTCAAGGATGATCATGATGATGGTCATGGTCATGATGGTGTGATTGTATGTCATAGGGAACCTCAGCTTCCGTATCAGTGGGCTTCTCTTGTGCTTTGGCTACTTCCATGGGGGAATTCAGATGATGATGATGATCGTGATCATGATGGTGATGGTGATGATGATCGTGATCATGATGGTGTGATTGTTTGTCGTAGTGAACCTCCATATGAGAGAGCTTCTCTTGAGCTTTGGCTACTTCCATGGGGGATTTCACCGTGGATGCCGGCCGGACAGCAAGAGATGCGGTGGTGATGACCACCACAGCTAGCATTCTAGCGAGAGCAAGAACAATTGTTTTGTATGCATTATTGATTGGCCTTACTCAAATTCTATGTTCTATTGCTGCCCATTATGCTAGGGCAACAGCTTGACCCTTTTATAATCAGATAGAACCTATCTTCTTGTGACACTTGCCACTATTATTTTTTCCATTTCACTACCATAGTGCATTATTATAGAAAGATAATTTTGTATTACGTCCTCAGTTTACATGTTTGAATAAGCATTAATGAGATTGAAGGGTAGGTTAATGTTAATCCACATTTTTGCTTCAATTATAAGTTGATGAGTTTGAATTGTTCTTCTCATGTTTCCCGGGAAGTTAAGCGTAGTAGCTACTCTCGATGTTGTCGTTTTTTATGTTTTTATATTTCATTCTTTGGCTGTAGGTTGCAAGCTTTCCCACTTCTTGTTATATCTCAATTACGAATTACCTGGTTGGATTAATAAATTGAAGGATCATTTGGAGACAACCTTATTCCCAATTATGTTACCTGGTTTTTTGTAAAATGGTTTACTTACAATTCAAAAATGATTGTATGCTATTTTTGTCGTCACATCCATAAATTGTGGAATTGAATTGAATTATAATTGTGGTGTTTTTGGATACATTTTGGGAGTTATCAATGAAAAAAGAGAAGTATTTCTATGCTTAATTAAAGAGAAGTTAGCTAAATTCATCATTTGTGTCTTATATATATTTTGAAAGAATTGATGGATTTGAATTAAAAAAGTGGTCTACTTATAAAATTTAATTTTTGATAGGTGAACATTAAAAGCTCAAGCAAAGAAAAGGAGAAATTAAAGAGGAAGAGATCAATGATAGGAAAACTCATTGATGCCATAGCATGAGAGTTAGGTGCCAATAGCATTAGTGTTGAGAGACGAAAGTCAAGTGGATAGGAAAAATTATGGAGGAAGAGATCAAAGAAAAATTTGTTAAACTTTTAGATAGAGTTAATAAGATTTTGGACCTGTTTGCTTGCCAGAAAGGAATTAATGGAATGTATTTAAAAAAATGAAGGTCAAAATAGACTAATCAAGATGTGAAGAAGAGATAAGTCAACAATGTTCTCAAAGGAGAAAACTAATTTAATTCATGAGATTAAGAAGGTGTGTTGATTTCCATACTTATGGTATGTGGTATGAGTTTTGATCATTCTTATCATGAGTGAGAGAGTAATTTAATTCATTTTTATTTTTATTTTTTTATTGTATTATATTCTCACCTTCTCCCATAACTAAACAGGTCCTTAAAGCTTTTTTTGTTCTAATGAAAATGCAGAAAGTGACTTACCGGACCACCAGGAGTACATAATTGGCATATATTTCAAAGCACAAGCACACTAGCACAAAAAACATGTTTAGCATCGATAAGTGACCATTATTGGTCACATTCCTAAGAAAATATATATCGCTTTCCATGATAAGTGAGAGATACACTTCACATGTTATTAGGACTGTACAAAAGTTTTTCAATTCTATTTGACCCAGTATAACCCAAGAAGGTCCTGTTAAAAATTGGTCCTTCAGGTACTAAAAAGGCTAAAAAGACAAGACTATTTTTTTGGATTGTACTAAACAAAGACTAGGCATCTAAACCATTTAGTCCAGTCTGGTCCTATTAAGTTATTTAATATGATTATAATATACTTAATTTACAAATTATTTATAATAATAAATTAAGACTACTAATAATTTAATAAATCTGGTTCCTCACATAGTCATACACTCAGACTAATAATTTAATAATCTAAACCACTTTGACTGTAATTGAAATATTTTTTTTTGTTGTTGAAAATTATTATGGATTTATTATGATTTTAAGTATTTTTATTATCTTAATGGAGTTTATTAGGTTGAAATGGATTATTTCCTCTCATAGAGAAAAAAGAAAAAAAAAAGAGCTGAGTGAGTATTGGACTAACAGGACCAGTCTCCCAATCCTATAAACCAAGTTCGGTCCTATTAAGTTTCATGTTATCACTAGATCAGATTAAATTATGAGTTGTCTAATCCAGTCTTTTTCATGAAATTAAAGAGACTAGACTTCGGGTTAAGTCGACATTCGGTCCCGTCTTGTCCTTTGTGCAACCCCACATGTTGTCAAAAGGGGTAAAAAAAGGAGATACACTTACACAAATATCTAGGTTAATAAATATAAGAAAGGGTAAAAAAAAATTGCATATGCTAGGCTGCTTATATTTTGAACTAAAATTAGCTAAAGAAACATGCTTATATTTTAGACTGAAGGGAGTATAAACTTTCAAAAATTTCTCTACATGTTTAATTATTACTCCCTCTCAACCACAATGTAAGTCATCTTCTAAAAGTCTTAATTGATTCAAAATAGAGTATCGAGTATCTTTTATAATTGTTTTTTCAATCATACCTTACTTCATTTATTATTCTATTTGAAAAAATGATATATTAAAATTTTAATTATTATTATCAAGACTCTTATATAAGATATTTAATGATGGTATAATTGGAAAGATGTAATTTTTTTTAAGAAATTAAGCTTTCAACTAACATTTTTTGAAAATTGTGAATATTTACCAATGCCCTATATTATGGTTTGGAAGGAATATGCTACAATATCATTTTAATTCTCTCTCTATTTGAAGTGTAATATTCAAAAAGTATCTTTAATAAAACTTTACTTTTCTCAAATTTTCTTGTATTTTTTAACAACAAAATTACTCTAAATTTATCTTATAATTTGGGACAAAACGAGTGCAGTATAATAACTTTTGCGTAGCTGTGGTCCCGTTGAGTCCTTTGGATTTATTATAACATATATTAAATTCACAACATAACTAAATAACTATTTGGAAATGAATTTATTTAATTCTAGGTAATATAATACATATCTTGGTCTTCCCAGAAGTGGAAAATGAAGAAGTATACAATAATTAAAAAGACAAAACATGACTTAATATTCATCATTTTCCCAAATAGATCATAACATAACCATTTTTGTCTTTTATATAATTCATAGGGTTTTTATTGTCGTTTTCCCTAAATTATTTACAGTTGAGATTCATGAATTTGTGTGAACTTTTCCTCTTTTTTTATATTTTTCCTCATTTATTATTTTTGATAAAACATAAAATCTTTTCTATTTCTTTAGGAGACAAATTTCATTAAATTCACATATTCTTCACTTTAAAGGATGCATTATTTCCTAAAATAAAATAGAGCCATTGGTAAAATAGGCATCGGCTTGGTATTGATGGAGGAAAAATGGGAAGAGAGAAAATTAGGAATTTTTTTAAAAAATAGTAATTGTTTTACTCTATATTCTTGGGAGTTTTTCCTCCTAATTTTCAGTCACTTCCATTTTTGTCCCCATCCAAATCAGAATGAATATTGAATAGGAACTCTAGGTTAACCTCGCTCGGTCCTCATTAATTAGAGCTGCTCAATGAGTAGGATCAATATAATTAATTACATAAGGAATTATGGATTAGTTTATTAGCTTATTATTTAGTATGCTAATAATAAGTAATTAAGTGCTCTCGACTAGAAAATGTATGAAATCAATACTGAAAAGATGAAGAGGGGAATTGCACAGTTAGCTAGCACTTAATATTCAGGAAAGTCATTATCCCAGGTACATAAATAACTAAAAAACTTTCAAAATATTACATACTTCACATAAATTTGAAACACATGTCTTGTTCTTCCAATACAATTGCAGAAACAAATATAAAAATTACAAAAAGGAAAAGAAAAAGGAATATTCATCTCCCAAATAGATCACAACCTTTTCACTGTTACTAATAATTGTGGCAACGAGGGACATCACCTCTTGGCATTCCCGCTCCTATCAAGCATCGATTGCCAGATGCTTTGGTGGCGAGAATCCTTGCTTGTGCAGCTTTCAAAAAATATATATCATATCAATAATCAAAAATCAATAATCAATATATATATATATATATATATATGAGAGAGAGAGAGGAGAAGCATTAGCGCCATGGAATTTGGATTTATCTTTCATTTATCATATCAGATTATTTTTAGAAGCTATTTAAAATATTTTTTCAAAGTGATAAAAAAATTTAAATTCTGGTTATTTTCAAAATTTTAAAGAAATATTATAAAATGTTATAAAGTAGGTTTTCTCACAACATAAACATGTTTTATAAAAAAAAATTAAACAAATTAAAAGTTAGGGGACCGTGGTTCTTCTGATCCCAACTTGTCTCCGCCCCTGGTTGTCTATATATATGAAGTGAGTAACGAGAGTAAGTTTATAAATGAAAGCCACTCAGATTTAACAAGAAAGCATCACTCACATGTATGAAGATCCGAAGCACCACCAAGTTTTCTGGCCAATGCTTCAGCAGTAAGAAGCAAAACAGAAAGAAAGAGAACCAACAAAATAAGAGAGTGCTTTTTGAAAGCCATTAATTATTGGTTATTGTGTTTAAATGATGCGTGTGATAATTTCACAGCACTCGTGTCTATATATATATATAACACAAGTTGTATGCACGGTAGTTGTGGACTTTAATTAATAATTTAATAGCGCGTTTTTTAGTTAGAAAGTGTGGATTGATTCCTTGAGTTTGATTGAAAATTCAAATTGGAAAGTCTTCTTAATTAATGTAACCTAATGTAGTTGTTAGTATTTGACTGATGAATACTCCTTCCGTTTCTATTTATAGGGGAAAAAAATTATATCACATAGTTTAAGAAAATCAGTTAACTATATTAGTTGTAACTGAAAATAAAAAATTGGACTACAATACCCTTTATTAATTGTATTAATCAATCCTTCATTAATTATTTCTTACGACAATGAATGATAAAATTATAAGGAATAATTTAGGAAGTTTGCAATAAATGAATATTAAAAAACATGATTTTGGTTATATAAAAAAACTAACTAAAAGTAATAATTTCTCCTATAAATAAAAACGGAGGGAGTGGTTACCTCTTCCCATGCATGAATTTCAATAGGTTTTTGCTCGAGTGTAGATCGATAGATGTAAAAGATGTGCTCGCTTATATTAAATTTTGACCGATTACTAGGTCTTATATTTTCTGTACATAGAAACAAAGTAAAAATATGATAAATAACTATTTATTTCAATTAAAAGTTGAAAAGTAAAATTTAATATCAAATTTTACCAATGATTTCAACTCATCCGAAACTAAATAATACCCATGAGTGATGAGAAAATCCGGATCGTCATCCAGTTTCCAAACGTGTTGAATGACTTTGGTTGTACAAAATTAAAATAATATCCTAGCTCTGTTCTAAATTCATGAAGACTTTAATCAGTTTGTACAGAATTAAATTGTAATTCTTAATTCTGTTCTAAATCCATGATTTAATTTTTTATAAGTCGTATTCTTAATTTTTTTATTACAATTAAGTTTTTCATATTTTTTTATCTATTAAATGTTTGTATGAGAAAATATGTTATTAACTTTGAATTCATTTTTCTCACACTTTATGTCACAAGCTTGATGAGCACTCAGGATAATATAATGAATACAGTAGATGTTTTATGATTTGAAAAATAAGACTTTGTTTAGAAAAAAAGTGAAAAAGTAATTTGGCTTTTAAACTATAAATTCAAGAGCATCTGGGATCCTAAACTTATTTTTTACACAATGTTATTTTCAACTTTTATAAATAGTACAATCTAGCCCTTACCCTTGTTAACTTTGGTCTTTAGTTAATCAAAAAATTACAAAAAAGAATCTCAAAATTTAAAAGTCATAGAAATGAGTAAAAAATTATAATAAAAAGCCTAAACTATAAGTCAAAACTGATAGGAAATAAGACTGATATGATGAATACAGTAGATGTTTCATGATTTGAAAAAGAAGACTTTGTTAAAAAAAAAAGAGTGAAAAAAAAAATTAGCTTCTAAACTATCAGTCTAAGGGCACTTGCGACCTCAAACTTATTTTTGTGCAATGTTACCTTTAACTTTTAAAAAAGATACAATCTAGCCCTTACTCAAGTTAACTTTGGTTATTAATTAATCAAAAAATGACAAAAAAAACCTCAAAAGTTAAAAGTTATAGAAATGACCAAAAAATTATAATAAATGACTTAAAAATTACAAATGATGAAAAAAAATTAGAGAAAAGGACCAAGAAAATTTAGGGGTCCTATTATGTAATTTTTGATATTCTTTTCTATCATTTGTGTACAACTAACAGTCAAAGTTAATTTTTATTAATGGTAGAAGCCAAATTGCATCGTTTTCAAAAGCCAAAGGAGAACATTATACAAAAATTGAGTTTAGAATCTTAGATGCTTCTAGACAAATAATTTAAAGGTCAGTTTTCTTTTTTTTTTACCCCTAAAAAAACATTACCTTGCTCTAAAGTCAGATATGAACAATAGGGCCTATGCCCGTGTTATCTTACCCCAAAAAAAAATATTTTATATAAATATGAAAAGAAGTTAAAAAAAACAAGAAGAATAACATTAGGTCCCCAAACCTTAAATTAATGACAATTAGGTTTCGATAAATTTTTTAAAAAATAAGTTAAAAAAATAATTATAAGGAGTTTCAGCGTAAATAAGTATTTAAATATCAAATATAACTCTTCAGTTATAACAGAAATTGTATTTATAATTACTAAAATTAATATTTATAATTTATCCTCTAAAAATTTTAAAACCTAGCGGTCATTAATTCATTATTTTATGATCTAACTGTCATTTTCTCACAAAACATAAAGTAAACACCTAACCGTTTTCAATAGAGAAGACAGTGGTGAGATGTAAAAAGAACTAAAAAAAAATGACAAAACAAAACAAAAGTTAGGTGTTAAACAAAACAAAACAAAAGTTGGGTGTTGACTGTTTCAAATTGAAATGGGCCTTCCTGTTGCACGTTTGCATGTGATACACAGCTTGAATAAAGGAGGTTGCGTGTCATGGTGCAGAATTCTACAAACCAAGTCAATGCTGTCGGAGACAATAATCATAAAAATGGGGTTTGACTGAGCCTTTCATTCATTTAAATTCACAGGTTAAACCGTAATTTAACTCCTAAATTATAGGTTTACTAGTGTAATCAGAGACCCTGAACTTTTTTTTTATACAATGTTTCCCTTAAATTTTTAAAAATAATGCTATGTAATTATTACCGTTAATAAAAGTTAATTTTAATCATGAGTTAATTAAAAAAAACAGAAAAAGATATTAAAAATTACAAAAAAAATGACCATAAAAATTACATAAAACAAAACTTAAAGAGAAGACTAGTTCAAATTGAAATGGGCTACCCGTTGCCTATGATATTAAGCTTGAGTAAAGAAAGTTGTGCATTGTGGTTCAGAATTGTATGAACCAAGTCAATGTTGATAGACAATCATCATAAAATTGATGTTAGAATGACCCTTTCCTTTCGTTTAAATTTAAAGAGGTTGAGATATTTCACTCTATATTTAATGCAGATCTTGCAATAAGAGTGAAATTTGGTTTTCCTTTTCTCACTCCAGATTCAGCATTGGATTGGGGTTTTGTTGAAATTATGACTCAAATTTTTTTAATCCCTTATAATTATTTTTATATTATTTATTATCTCGGTTTAAAATCTATCATATTTTTATTATATTAATTTCCATTAACATTCTTATTTGCAAAAATATTCCACAAACTAAAAATGAGCCCTTGTAATTTGCCTTTGATAGGCAGATATGTATATAATGCCTTATTTGATTTTGGATTGATGTAGTGTACTTTAGGCACCACCTTCACCCAGAAGGTGGGGGACGCCAAAAAAAAAAAAAAGACAATTAAGAACTTTACTAAGTCACATATTTCAATTACATACTTTCAATTATTGAAATTTTATCGAAGGATCATTAGGAGATAGCCTCATTTGCAATTGAGTTACCTAATTTTAATATATGGTTACCAACAATTCAAAAATGATTATATGGGATTATTGTATTCACATTCATAACATGAAGTATTAATTTGAATTTTTTTTTTTTTCTGACAACTAGGTTACTAAAATTGTATGCAATCAGTTGCGAATTTCACGTAAATCACTTGTGAAAATCATGTGAACTCACTTAAGAATGGGGTTGAAGAATCACAGGTTTCTCTAGAATTCACAACTAATTATGAGACTTCAATAGTCTTTTCACAACTTAAAGGATTAATTCGAACTTTTTTTTTTTTGGTCACAACTAGACTACTAAAGGCACATAGAATCTGTTGGCGTAAATCAGGAGCATTGCACACTTTACACATGCCAAGCGTTCTAGAGAAGTGAATCCTCAATGTGTTTGTGTATCGGCAATTGTAAGTTCCCAAGATCCTTCAGGGAACTTAATTTAGGGAGATACCTAAGCTAATATGAGTCTAGAGTGTGAAGGTGTTCACAAGAAAGTACTTTGCGTTACTTGAAGATAAAATACAGTATTGGGGAATTTTAGGGAAATAGAGTCGGAAGGTAAAGGGACAATTTGTTGGAATATTTATAAATATTTATAGATCTACATTAGTTAATAAGCTCAAACAAAGTAGTCTTTATAATCTTGTGTGAACCATGATAGGTAGATCACACAAGTGAATCTAATGGATAAAGGCCCAACCTACAACCTTGTAGCTATTAGTTATTCTCTATCTCTTAACTAATTGAGTCAAGGATAATGTGAGACTGAATAATTAATTAATTTATCAAAGTGGTTACTGATATGGTCCATATAAATTGATCAGTCAATAACCAAAACATACAATACGTTTTCCCTTATCTCCATTATCTATGAACTCTCTACAAACTACAGGAATCTAGTGGATTCTGAGTCCATCTATACTCAAGGTAATCGAGATCTCACATTCAATCAATAGATTCTTCAGACTTAATTATATTTGATTTATATGAATTTAAGATGTAAATTTAACACGTGGCATCAGAGCCAGGTCATGAATATTAATTTGTATATCTCAATTCAATATCTTATGCATGTGATGATGAATTAATAGAAATTCTTTTCAAACCATGTTCAGATTTTATTTACGTGCTCACATGTTGATAATTCTCCTTATAACCTTGTTATTGAAAGTGAATATGAGATTTTGATTGAAATTCAATGTTGGTTAAACATTCTTGACTCCTCATATTATTTAATACATGTGAGTCCATTACTGTGCGAGTTCCTCTCTCTCTCTCCCTCTTCTTCCCTTTTATTCTTTCCGCTGTGTGTGTCTAAGTCATTGAAACAACAATTTTCTTTATTGGTTTGCAAGGCCACTGCTGCATGCACGTGTGTGTGGAAAAGATGTTGTTGAACCAAGATAAATTTTAGCCCAATGAACTATATTAAAATTTGTGCTGATTCTGTTATAGGAATGGAGCTTGGAAAGTTGATTTATTCATATATTTGTATTAGAGAATTTTTGGAAAGTAGAATTGAATAGGAAGATGTTTGGTAAGAAATTGAGGTTTAGTTCCCACGAGGTATGAGACAAAATGATCAAGAGAAATTCTTGTTACATAATGGCATCATATATGTATATGATGAGTATATTGTCGATTAAATAAACTATCATTAAAAGATAATTACTCTCATTGATGAAAGTTGAAGGGGTGAATAGTTCAATTACGGATATAAGAAAACCTTTGGGAGGAGATTGGATGAGAAAAAGAACCTGATTTTATGGTTTAGGCATTGAGCATAAAAAGGAAGATTTTAATTTAAAGTGGCAAAATATATTACAAGTATGCCATCATTGAATAAATAATTATGGTAGCCATTTGTTCTTTGCAATGAAAGCTAAAGAAGAAATTATAAGTTTTTGGGAGAGATATTTAAGTTAGTAATTTAAGAACCAATTTGATAGTCATTTTAGGATATTATTGGGATATTTTATGTAATGTCGAAAAAAGATAAAAGTGAAGGTTTTCTTCCCTTTATTCCTTTTAGTTGTTTTGAATTTAAAGATTTTGGATGATAAAATATGATTGAGGAAATGACAATAACATTATTTAACTATTAGGAATTTTAGGATAAAGCATTTGCTCTAAAGGACTAGTTTGAAAAGAAGTTATACACTTGAAAACTTTACAGGTAAGTGAATAGTGTCTCAATAATTATTGACAAATTTATTTTTATAAATATATTAATTTAACATATTTATATGTCCTCTCTTTTATTTATATAATTATTTTATTTCGCAAGAACAAGTAATAAAGTATTTTAATTTATTCATTTATTTACTTTTATAGTTTATAATCTTAATTGTATTATCAACTGTCATGCATGGAAATGCTTTCATTATATTATATCTTATAAAATAGTTGAATTTATCTTTTAATTGAACATCTAAAAGTATCTACTCTATTGGAAATGTTGAAAAGGGAAAATATATTGATTTTATCGACCCACGCATGTTTGATTTTAAAATGTGGGATTGAATCAAAACATTGGTCACTAACAGTAGTTTTATTAACCCTTGACACGCCATGGTACACCTAGCTAGTAGGGTGTTTGTTGGAGGTGCTAGTCCCATGGGCAGGCCAACACACATGAAACGGAGGGATCGATGTTCGTGAGCGTAGTACTCACACTTGTTATTCATGAGCTTCATGCCTGTGCTTGTTTTGTGCTAACCATGTTTGATTATTTTATAGCTTTAAGCCACGCTTGTTGGTTATTTATCCTCATAAATTGTGTGTCTATGTTTATTGGTTATTTACCCTCGTGAACTATATGTTCACGCTTGTTAATTGTTCTAATTAAGTCCTACAAAAGAAAGAGTTTTGAGACTTATTTTCTTTAAGTTTTTTTGGAAAGTAAATGAGTATTTTTACTATATATGAATTTTGTATTGGGAAATATAAATTCCAACATGTTTGACGATATGAGGAAAATTAAATGTGGAACTTGAATTTGTAATAATTTTAATTGAATTAATATATTTATATGTTATACATTTACCTAGTTGTTGGTGTTGATAATTATGAGTATGTGTTTATATTATTAGAATTGATTATTCTAATAAGTTTTTAATTGGCTCATTTATGTTACTTTCTGTTATTTCTTCTAACTGTAAATTAGGACGTTATTCACTAAAAATATTTTTGTCCTCAGATAGCATAGCTGATAATCTACCTCCTGTTGACCTCTAAGGGGCTCATTGTTAAATTGATGAGGAAACTTCTTCAGGATATCTTCCTTTTCAAGTAGATATTTAATTATGTGTTATACTTTAAAATTATGATCAGATGCTCCACTTTAACTATTGATAGGAATATGGTCTATTATCTATTTGTCTGTTGATTGTGGAGGAGTAGAGCTCCGTATTTCTAATTTAGATTGTACATTGATGTTGAAAATACTTTAGGAAGTTCTATTTATGAGAAGTTTTGTCAAAATTTTTACAAAAAGTTTAAAAATCTTTTATTTATATAAAAATTGTATAATGATTTTCCATCTTATTTTAAATGAATTAAAATATTATATTAAAGTTTCCTTAATCTAGGTTTAAGGGATGTATGATTGTGCATATATCCCGTGCCAATCACGTTTAATTTTTGAGATGTAACATTATAAGTATAATATCATTAGACTAAAGTCTTTAGGTTAAACTCATTGATTTATATATGAAATATTGGTTTAAGATATTTTAAATCAAAACATACATTTTAGCTCTTAAGATAAAGAGTGAGGTATATTTTTCTACAATCATATTTTCATCCTTGATCATATATAGCTCATAAGGGTTTCAATGTTTGATTATTAAATCTATAAAGTTTTTCAAAATTGTTCTATTTGCTCAAAAAGGAGTTAAGCTGAAAAAGTTATGAACACTTAAAGTCTAAGCATTAAAATGGAGATTGTAAAGAAAATTAAATTTGACATTTGGTCATGTTTCTTATCATATCTCTCACTACATATATTATTTTAATGTAAAAATATCTCATTTAAAAATAGACTCCAACAAATTGTTGATGATAGTATATTTATTCAAATTGAAGTTCTATTAAGAAAGATATGAATTTTAGAGGTTGAGTATTGAGATATTGATTCTACATAGCATTTAAAGTTGAACTTTGTTCACTATTTTGATGATGTCTCAAATTTTACATTGAATTTAAGTGTAAAAATTATTTTATTGAAAACTAGACTTCAAGATTTTCCCAATGATATATAATTTATTGGATTTGGAGTTATATTGAGTGAGTTATAGCCTTATAAAATTATGTGCAGTGAAGCCTCTAAAACACATATGAATGAAAATGACACACATGCATGAAACGTCTTTAAAAAGCTTTAGTGTCTAATTCAAGCATGAATCCTCACTACATTCATGCGTGAATCAGCCTCTAGAAGCTTTATTTTCACTTAATAGCCTCTGTGATTCAATTCATGCGTGAATTACTGCCTATCCATGCGTGAAATGTCATCTAGAAGCCTTATTTTCACTCAATAGCTTCTTGATCCATTTTAAGTGTGATTTGTCACCTATCCACACATGATTTATCACCTGTGCAATACCATACGACGTTTCAAGCATGATTTGTCACTTATCCACACGTGATTTGTCACCTATCCATACATGATTTGTTACCTATGCAATATCACATGATATTTCAAGTGTGATTTGTCACCTATCCACACGTGACTTGTCACCTATACAATATCACCTGACGTTTCAAGTGTACTTGTCACATTTCAAGCATGATTTGTCACCTATGCTTGTGAAATGTCCATTTCACATGTGAATGAGTTTTGTTTCACATGTGAAATGTCACCAACGGCTATAATCACTATACAACGACTATAAACAGTCATGTTATGTCTCCAACAACTATTTCACGCTATAACTTATAAATAAAACACTCTAAACTTATATTAACAAGAGGATTAAGTTCTAAAATCATCAAGCTATAAAATTCATGTTCATATTACTCTTATTAAATGAAAATCATTGTTTTTGAACTAATATCATCTATATCTTTATTATTTGAGTATTAGAGTTTCAGTACTCCCATCACTATTCTTAGAGAAAGTTTTAACTAAGTAATTTACATATTCAAAATCATTACAAAGGTGAGAAAGAGATTTTTCTTGTAATCAAGAGAGATTATTCTCTTGGAAAAAGAAGCTCACTAATGAAGTGAGTTGCTATAAAGACTCACAAGTACCCGAACTAAACTTGTTTTTGTACGGTGATAGCAAACACCTACTTAAGCTTGTGTTATAGTGGAGAAATCTTAAGTGGTTGCTTGAAGACTGGATGTAGGCTCAAGTGATAAGCCAAACCAAGATAAATTATAGTTTGTACTCTCTCTTCCCTTAACTCTTTATATTTCCAGTAACCTTAATTAATGTTATGTTTTAGTGTATAAAATTAAATTTGATATATCTACATGCTCTTAGTTAAACATCCACTTAGAAATTGATTTTACACATATTAATCTTGTGATAATTACTTTAGCATTCTTGCAATAAGAGTTCAGTACTTAAATTTGTTTAAGCTTTTCCTTATACACAGTTTTGCTGAAAAAGTTTTAAAAGAATCAAAAATTTTATAAACATCCCATTCACCCCTCCTCTTGAGTGTGTTGCTATATCTAACAAGAGGCTACTGAAGAACCTAAAAATTTGGTCAAAAGATGGGTCTTGGGGATCTAGTTTCATAGGTGTTGGCTTAGATTTCGTTTGGGCCTACACATGTTAATAAAAAGGGCCCTGTTGGAGCGGTTCGTTTCATTAAATAAACTAGGCCTTATCCTTGACCCAGTACACGTATTATTATTTAAAAAAAATCTGTAAATTTCGTTTTTGCCCCAGATTATAATTACCTCATTAGCCCATAATTTCTAAAATTTACACTTTGAGCTCAGGAAATTTCTATAAAGTATATGCTAGTCCCTTAACTTCCAAAATTGCGTTTGGCACCCAAATCACTTCTAGAATTACCAATTTATCCCTAAACACCTTTCAAAATTTTACTTAAATTCCAAATTTGTTCTTTGATTCCTAAAAGATCCTAAGAACTTTTGAAATTATTTTTTTTTGTCCTAAGGTCATAAAGCTTGTAATTTTGTAAATTATTGGTTATACTTAAGATTTGGTAGCATTGGTAATGGACATACCTCATAGGTGTGATATTATTAATGTGATTTTGATGGTTAGTTTTGAGAATAGGCAAATAGCACTTTTGATGTGTTAGATATTTGTTGTACCCTATAGGTATGAAAAATGTTTAATGTATTATTTTGTATGACTTTTGTATGAGCTAAATCTTTATGATACTTGAGCCTTCTAGGTGCATAATTATAGATACATATTGATAATCGCTTGTTAGGTATCACTACTAGAAAAATTAAAATTAGTGATAGATATTTAGTGATGGATCTCTAATCCATCACTAATTATAGGCATTAATGGAGGAAATTTTATGACAAACTGAAATTTATTACTTATTACATAAGTTAGTGTGACAAATATAGAATATCGTCACATTTTGGTCAAATTTTATAAATTTAGTGACTGATTTAAATCTATCACTAATTTCTATCACTAAATCTTTATATTAGTGACAAATATTTTCAATTAAAAAATTAGTAAAATGAACTTAAATAGTTCATAAAAATAAATAATTTATAATATACATAGAGAGGTTCACATAAAAAAATCTTCAAAATTATTAAATTAAATAATTACACAAATAATTTTTCTCTTATTATAAGTAAAATATATGATATAAAATTATATAAAAATAAAAAATATTTTTTATTTTATTATTTAAATTTGAATATAAAATAAAATTTTTAGCATATGAAAGTATCTTAATTATAACATAGATAATATAAAACGATATATACAAATATTTATTTCCCCAATATATGTCATTTGGTAGTAAATAATATATTAACTAACTAATAACAAATATTGAATTATATTTTTATGTGTTAATGTGTGTGTATGATAATATATATTACCAACATATTTAAGTAATAATATATTAAATATATAAAAATACATTTAAGTTAAATATATGTGTTCAATTAAGTAATATAAAGACATATATATGTATTAAATTTTGCATATTAAGAATGAAAGTATCACAACTCAACTAGAAAAAGGCACTTATGAAAAGAGAGAGGTCTTGGGTTTGAGACGAGGCAATGTCAAATTTAAAGAAAATTAAAATAAATTGTTGACATGGTGAGGTGGCAGGTGGTGAGTGATGTGTACTTGCGAGGTGGTCTGGGAGATGACATGACAGTGATTGGACCCGTAAAAAATTTTAATTGTAAAATAAATTAGAGATGAAATATTAATTAGTGATAGATATTTTCTATCATAATTAATATTTATGTTGTGCATGCATAAATATGTTGTACACACATAATTAATATTTTTTATTTTTTTTTTGCAATTTTAGTTTATGCTTTTGCACAACTATCCTTTGTGATGGCTCTCAATGAGATTAATTATGATGACTAGAAAGAGTCCCTTAATACACTACTAGAATAATGTAAATTAGCGAGGAAATTTAGTGAGGGATCGTCTATTCCTCTCTAAAATGCCAGATTAACGAGGAAATTAGTAAGGAATATTAAATTCATAGTGAGCTTAAAATTAACGAGGAAAAATAGCGAGGGACGATCAATTCCTCTCTAAAATAAAATAATTAGCAAGGAAAATAGCGAGAAATATTTATTCCTCTCTAATATATGATAATTAGTGAAGAAAATAGCGAGGAACTGTTAATTCCCTTCTAAAATATGACAAATAGTAAGGAAAATATCGAAAAAAATTTATTCCTCTCTAAAATAAAAAAATTAGCGAGGGAAATAGTGAGGGATATTTAATCCTCTCTAAAATATGATAATTATCGAGAAAAATAGTGAGAAAAATTTATCCCTCTATAAAATAAAATAATTAGTGATAAAAATAGCAAAAAAATTGTCAATTCTCTTCTAAAATAAGATAATTAATGAAGGATATTTTTTCTCTCTAAAATAAGATAATTAATGAGAAAAATTACAAGAGATTGCTAATTCTTATCTAAAATAGATGATTAGTGAAAAAAATAGCGATGCATATGAATTCTTTTGTAAAATAAAGTTAAGCAATGGTATGTTTGTGTGCATTTTTTTATTTCTCTTTATAAAATATTCTTGATATTTCTAATATTTTTTAACATAAAATTATTATTTTTTCATAATTTTTTTGGAAAAATTTTGTGTCAGGCGCCAATATTTATTCTTCTCCCTCCTTTTTTTTCATTACTCTCCCTCTAGTTCAAAATGTGAAGGCGAAAAAAACAAAAAAAAAAAAGAAAGAGTCCCTCCTAAAGGCAAACACTGTGTAGCGCTAAACCTAACTCACCTCTTTGCACTTCACCAAGTTCACGCCATTTCTTCCTCCAGCTTTGCTCCTCGGTTCCTCCTCCTACCCCGCCACTTTGCTCCTTAGTTCCTCCCGCTTTACTCCTCGGTTCCTCCTCTAGCGACATCACTATAGGCCTCCTGTTCCTCTTCTAGCAACAGTATTCTCTAGCTAAAGTTACTGCTTCACCTTAACCATTGTCTTCTCCTCGAAAACACATAGAAATAAGTTGGAAGCTTAGGTTAATGAATCTCATTTGAAAGTAGATGAATACTATAGTGAAAATCTACTTGGATGCTTTAAATTAGTCATGTTCGTGTGCGAGGTTTAAAACAGAATATGATTTTTCATAATGTCTCTAAGCCCAATATTTGACCTATTCAAGTTTCTACTTTTATGATTAAGATAGGCATATGGCAGCATGGGTTCACATGGACTTGGCTTACGAAGTCAAGTGAGAGTAAGAAGGAAAAAATATCGCACACAAACATTATAAAAAATCAGATTCTGTAGGTTCACAAATCTAATTTTTCATAATGTCTCTAAGCCTAAGAGGGCATGTTGATGAGGGTTCAATCTTTGAATACTTTTGTAGATGGATTTGAGAATTTGAAATCACTTTGTCTTCTTCCTTTTTCATATAAACTAAGTTTGAGGTCCTCTCCATTAATGTCCTTGATTCAAGATCACCCTAAATTTTTTTTTAGAATAGAGATAATTATATGAGTAAAAGTGGCTCTCTGAGGTTTGTATGGGATTAAGGTGAATCATGCGAGCTGGGAACAAGAGGGACATTAGGTGATTGGGACCATTGCTCTGTTTGGCAAAGGGGACAACAGAGGAAAAGGAAAGAAAGTTTTTAAAAAGAAATGAATGGCTCTTTTCATATGTATGCATGCGTGTTTCAATTTCTTACAAGAAATGAATGGCGTAAAAGTAAAATTTTTAAAAAATGTTGATAATCATAAGTTTTGAGGAAGCTATTAGCTTATAGCCATGTTTTATTTATTGGAAACTTGGTGAGTCTTTGTGTATGGTTACTTAAAAAAAATATTTTTTTACACAGCTTATAAGGATTGTGCACTATTATTCCTTGAAACAATTGCTTAATAAGAGGGTTATACAAATGACTAAAGTATTCTTGTAGAGTCAAAGCATCATAGAGGAAATCTTCTCTTTTCATTGAGATAGGATTTCCAGTATCTTTCTTTTCTTTAGTTCTCATTTTACCTTTCTTTTTTATTTTAACCAATAACAAATCAATGGCCTTTTTTTTTTGACACGCATGTAAGTTAGTTGAGACATTTCATCACTTTATCATGGCAACTTATGTGTCTAACATGACTTCAACACCTTGACATGCTTGAGAAGTATGTCTATTTTCTTTTATACATTTAGAACTTTAGAAGAGCATCTCCTATTTCCTAATAATTTAGTTGCTCAGGTCAAGATTTTCATTAGAGAATCACATTACAAACTCCCAAGTATGATGTGAAGTTCTGTTTGCTTGGTTTTATGATTCTTTGGTCCTCTGGTACCTGCTTGTTATATACTGTCCTTTATATTTTTCTTTTGGCCAGCATGTATGCTCTGTTTTGCTCATTTTCTTGTTCCTTTTGTGTCAATTTTGTTCTTTAACTCGCCAAACTTCATCAATGTTTTTCACCTCCCCTCACTTCATCAAAAAGCTAAAGGCAAATTTGATGTGTATGGTGGTCCAGATCTACTTTCCATCCCTTAACTCTGAACTAGCCTTCATTTTTGTTTGTCAAGATTTATTGGTTCCAATGTCATCCCTTAACTCTTGAAAATTGATCAGTATTTGCCTCTCCCCACTCTCTGATAGAAAACCATAATGACTTACTGAAATGGCATTCTATGTGTCAAAGAACTGACCTTGCATAACTATTGTTATAAGTGTATTTTAACCAAAACATGATAAGCGTGTGAATTTTCTATGTAACTGTGTTGTTATTTGAATTAAATTATGTTTTTCCAGGTTTAGTTATGCTATATTTTGAGAAATTGATGTTGGATGATGTTGGATATAAGAATTTGTTTTCAAAAAGTTTAATCAGTCATATAAAAAAGAGATAAGGAAACATAAAATTCTTTAAATTTATTTTAATTATCGATTTGATTACTTAAGTTTAATTTTTCTTGACATGGTCCTTTAAATTTGTTTTAATTATGAATTTAGTCCTTATTAGTTTTGTAATATTTTTGTGTCCTTGTTTACAATTTTATATCCTTTTCTATTTGGTAATTTTTGATAAATTAATAATCAAAATTAACTTTCCTAAATGATAGGAAACATTGCACTAAAGAGGAATAAGATTTTAAAAATAATTAAATTTTTTATTTGTAACCCGTTGTAATCCTAAACTTCATAACTCAAAATTACTTTTTTTTTTTCCATTTTGTTCCATAAAAAATTTATGTACAGTACGTGATATGATACATTTTTAATGATTACTCGATGATAATTACTTTATTATATTTTTTATATGAAAAAATTGAAATATGTTTTTATTTCACTTTATTCTACCTACCAAATAGCCCCTTATCATTGCTAAAGGAGTTAAAACTCCCCAAACGTGCTCAAATGACCAAGAAACTTTCTGCCCCTTATCATTGCTTATGTGCTACTTTTAATTTAGAGATTATATCATTGGGAGGAAAATGAAACAAAGATAATAAGATATGCCTTTGAAGCCATTGGCTTTAGACAACTTAGTGATATTCTTGGTAAAGAAAGGAAAAAGTATAGGGAAAATGAAAATTATGTTCCCAATTGGATAAGTGGAGCTCACTGGAATGAACTTATGCGGTATTGGAATACCCCAAAATCCAAAAAGATTTCAACAATCAATTCAAACAATAGATTGGCAAATCTATCTCTTCATATAGGAGGATATATTCCCACACATTTACATGCTGTAAAATTGGTAAGTTCTAATTTATATAGCTGTAAAATCTGTTTCTTTGCATTATTAATGATTTGATTCTAATTTTATAACAATGATTATTATATTTGTAGGAAAAAAGCACCGAAAAGAGAGTGATGTTATCCCAATTATATGTGGCAACACATAAGAAAAAGAAAGACAATCAATGGGTTGATAAGAAATCAAAAAACACCTATGTAAGTTTAGATTCTCAAAAACTAAAATGATATCTTCATGTTTTGATTATTTATTAATTCATTTAAACTTTTTAGGTGATATTCAAAAAAAATATTCAGCAAGCTGCTGGAATTTTTGAAGAGATTATTGAGGAGGAAGATGCACAATAAGGAAATAGTGGTACTACTGTAGAACTTGAAAATGAAAGTGCAGGGGAACAGCCGACCCAACAAGTTGCAAATGATGACTTTCTTCAAACTCAACCCTCTCTCCCTTCAGAAGAATTGGCTCAAGCATGGTTGAAGGCTATCGGGGGGACAAAAAAAAGTGGTAGAGTTTATGGATTGGGATCACATGCTGTTATAGTATGTGGCTTTGCTGGCAACTCTGTATTCCACATTAACAATGCTCCATCTCCTACTGCTCCCCAATCTATAACTGTAGATAATGTTGTTCAAAAGCCTGCATTTGAATAAGTTGTTAACCGTGCTGTAGAGGAAAGGGTACAATGTGTTCTTGAAGAAAAGATGAACCAAGCATTAGATCAAAGATTGTCAGATATGAGACTTTCAAAACAGCAAGACATATTTTAGGCTATTCGAACTCTAGGTGAAAGGGTCTCAACTCCATAGCAAAATGCCAATAGCTCTAATTCCTTTAGGCAACAAGATTCTAATCATGATTGTGCAAAATACTTATGTATGAAGTGTTTTGAACTTGCTGTGTACTTTTTTTTATTTTGCATAACTCTCTATGTATGAACTAGCTTGAACTTTATGACTATAATTGATATAGTATTAAATTTTTATTATATTAATGTGATTATTATTTATGATTAAAAATTTAGATGGATGATTAGTTGTGTGGTTATACAGGAACCAAAATATTAAAAATTTAGAATTTGCTAAATTAAATTAGTGAGGGATTACTAGAGGATTATGTCAAAAAATTTTACAGTTTTAGCGAGGGATTTAGCAAGGGACAAAATTTCTCGCTAAAATAAAATTTAGCGAGGGAATGGTGAAGGCAGAAACAAAATAGCAAGGGATTGGTCTGTCACTTTTATCTCGCTAAAATGGTGAATTATAACCACAATTAGCGATGAATTAGTGAGGACTCATTCCGTCGCTAAGTTTTAGCGAGGGAATTAATTCCCTTGCTATTTCCTCGCGAAATGATAAATTATATCTCTAGTTGCGAGGGATTTAACGAGGGATATATCTCTCCCTAAATTAGAGAGGGATATATCCCTCGCTAAAATCTCTCACTAAATTTAGCGAGGGATATATGTCCTCGCTAAAGCCCTCATTATTTATCGAGGGGATAGCCATCCGTCGTTAAATTTAGCAAGACCATTTTTTGCAACAAATTTAGCGAGGGATTAGTCCCTCACTAAATCCTATTTTTCTAGTAGTGATGTGTATCTTACTATTTTTGAAAAAGATTTGGCTCTGAGACAATCCAAGCTTGCAAATCTCTCTTTCGAGTCTAGTGCTTTTGAAAAGGCCTTCCATAAATAATGGCTTGAATCTAACCGAATCTGTCTAGCAATCATCAAATACACAATCGAAAAGGGAATTAGAGACAGTACTTTTGAAAACGATACTGTAGTAGAATACTTGAAAACTATTAGTAACAAATACAAGAAGCTTGATAAAACTCAAAACAACTATTATTTGCTATTGCTTGACAATACTCAATGTGACAGGGTATCTAATGTTAAGGAGCATATTCTGAAACTTGTTCATTCCTATAACAAGCTAAAATCATATAGGATTCACTTGAGGGAGAGTACTTTAGTTTATCGTGTCCTTCAGTCATTACTACCATAGTATGCGTTCTTAAAGACTTCATATAATTTGCAAGAAGTTGAATGGTTTGTTGACCCAATAATATCAATAGTCACTTAAGAAGAGGAAGCTATAAAGAAAAATTCCTCTCAATCGGTGAAATATGTTTCTCATGGCTCTAGTAGCAAATCTGAAAGGACATATACGAGAAAAAGGAAGAAGCCTGAGACCCCAAAGTCTAACAATTCAAATTTTAAGAAGAATGGTGATAAGAGTGATAAGCTAAGAAAGAAACCCTTAAGGGGTTATGCAATTATTGTAAGAAACCCAGCCATATCAAAGCTAATTGCTTCCAACTAAAGAACAAATCAGAAAGTAAAGGTAGAATTCTTCAAACTACCCCTTTAGCTCTTGATTGGAACGTACGGCCTAGTAAAATGTCTTACAAAACTTTAATTTCTCATATTTTGAAGCTTGTGCTGATTGCATAAAGGGAAAATTTCCTACTAGAGCTAGAATTAAAGGGGCAAAGATGTTTGAAAATACTTTAGGCCTTATCCATACAAACATTTGTGGACCTACTACACATGTGGCTATAGGTGATTTCAGATATTTCATCACCTTCACATATAATTACTCTCAGTATGGATGGATTGAACTTTTGGTTTAAAAGGGCAAGTCTCTTAATGCATTCAAGAACTTTAACGTAGTAATCGAATTAAAATCTAGCAAGTTGATCAAATGTGAGAGATCTAACAGGCGAGGAGAATTTTATAGGAGATATACTAAAAATGGAAGGAGTCCTAGGCCCTTTACTTTGTACCTTCAAGATCATGGCATTGAAGCTCAATATACTATGCTTAGCACCCCACAACAGAATAGAGTTGTAGAAAGGACAAGTCATACTCTCATGAATATGGTTAGAAGCATGATCAATCACTCTTCATTGCTAGTATTCTTGTGGGGTAATGCACTTAAAATTGCTATTTTATATTTTGAATCAAATTCCTAGCAAGTCAATTCCAAAGACTTCATACGAGTTGTATTTTAGAAGGGCTCCTATTCTGAAGTATATGTGAGTTTGGGGTTCTAAAACACAGGTAAAACCTTACAATCTACAATAGATGAAGCTTGATGCTAAAATTATTGATGATTTCTTTATTAGATGTTACATTAGATCTCATGGGTATAGAATGTATTATCTAAATCTCACTACTAGAGTCATTAAATAAAATAGAGCTTATTTCTTTAAAGATACCTTAGATAGTGAGAGCGCTTTATGCCTAGGCATATCACTTTACATAATGAAAGTAATGTTTTGCCTATGCCTATCATGACAACCCTCTATACTGATAGAAATAATGTCATGGATCAGGATGAAGCTGAAGATGAACCACTTTTAAAGGGTGGTAAGGATTTGGTTGTTGAACTAAGAGGGTCTCAAAGGTTTCACAAGTTTGCTATTCCTGATAATTACATGGTGTATTTGTAAGAATTTGATTCAAATACTATTAATAGCTTAGACCCTATGTCTTATCGAGAGGCCATTTCTAGCATTTATTCTTCTGAATGGTTAGAGGCTATGAGTAAAAAAATTGCTTCTATGTACCATAATTATGTATAGGAGCTTATAGAGCTACCAAAAGGTTTTAGGCCAGTTAGTTGTAAGTAGGTCTTTAAAACAAAATGAGGAGCTGCAGTGAAATTATAGATATAAAGCTAGACTTGTAGTTAAAGGATACAATAAAAAAGAAGGTATTACATAGAGACCTTCTATCCAGTATCCACTAAAGATGCCTTTAGAGTCGTAATAGCTTTACTTACATAATTTTACCTTGATATTCACCAGATAGATGTCATGACTTCATTCTTGAATGGAAACTTGTATGAAGAAGTCTACATAACACAATCTGATGGTTTTGTTGAATATAGTAAAGAACATCTAGTTTGGAAATTGAAAAGATCCATTTATGGCTAAAACAAGCCTAGAAGTGATGGTATTTAAAATTTGATCAAGTTGTCACCTCACTCAATTTTGATAAGAATGTCTCAGATTAGTGATCTATTAGAAATTTGATGGGAACAATTTTGCAACTCTTATTCTCTATATTGATGATATCTTATTAGTCAATAATTCAATAGATTTCCTCAATGAGATAAAACTTCTATTATCTAGTCATTTTAATATGAAGATATGGGTGAAGCCTCTTTTGTTCTTGGGATACAAATTCATTGTGACAAATCTCATAGTGTTCTTAATTTATCACAAACCACCTGTATTGAGCAAATACTTAATTTAGAATGGATAAATGTTCTCCCTCACTTGTTCCTGTTCAAAAAGGTGAAATATTGTCAGATTATAGTGTCCTAAGAATGATAAAAAGGGGGGTGAAATGAGAAAGATACCATATGCTTCCATTATAAGCAACCTTGTGTATGTTCAGGTGTGTACTCAATCATATGCAACCTTTTCCACTAGAGTGATGGGTCAATATTTGAAAGATCCAAGGATCATTGGAAAGCTGCTAAGAAAGTTATGAGGTATCTTCAATGTACAAAGAATTATATGTAACCTATAGAAGATCATATTCTCTTAAGATTGTTGGGTATTTTGATTTTAAAAGATCAAAAGATCTTAAAATTGTTGGCTTTTTATATTCAAATTTTGGTTCCTGTCTTAAGATTGTAAATCCATGCTCGGCTACATTTTCATAATGTTTGGAGGAGTTGTTTCTTGGAAAACTATAAAACCAAACTTACAATTGTTTTATTTATGGAAGCTGAGTATATTGCTTGTCTTGAGACTACTCGTCAAGCTATATGGTTAAAAAAGTTGATATCTAGCATGCATCTAGTCGAGTCAATAGCAAGTCCTGTAACCATTTATTGTGATAACAAGTTTGTAGTATACTTTGCTAAAAAATTTTAGTCGTACAAAGCATTTTGATATCAAATTTATGTTTGTGAAAGAGAAAATTGCTTAATCTCAGACCCATGTGATACACATTCCTGGCATATAGATGCTTGCAAATCCATTGACCACAAGCTTACCTATACAAGTTTTTCAAAATTATGTAACTTGTATGAGTATTGTGAATTCTTGTGATGCCCTCGTTTAATAGAAGTCTGAGAACTTTTGCATTACATTTTCTCTTTAGGCTTTATTTTTTTATTGTATGAGTTATGTTCAATCCAGTTAGATATATCTATATTATTTATATCCTCATAAAATTCAATGATTTTATTATGGTATGCACTACATGTCACTTGTTTCCCTATAGGAATCAGTGATCTTATATTGTTATCTTACTGAACACTGTGTTTGGAATAAAATTTTGTGTTCTATTATATTTAGGTTATGAGACATTATGTCACTTGTTTTCTTATAGGATTCAGTGATTTTGTCAAGTTTATTTTTGAATTTTTTTATAACTTGTTTATACTACTTGCTTAATTAATGCAATTCAAGTAGGAGATTATTAAATATTTATTAATATTTATGAATTTGCATTAGTTAATGAGCTTAAATAGAGTAATTTTTATGATCTTGTGTGGATCATGGTAAATCAACCACACAAATGAGTCTAATGGGCAGATATCTAACCTACAGCTTTATAACTGTCAATTATTCCCTATTTTTTAATTGACTGAGTCAAGGATAATGTGAGAGTAAATAATTAATTAATTTAACAAAGCAGTTATTGATCTAATCCATATAAATCAATCAGTCGATAATCAAAATATATGATACATTTTCCCTTATCTCAATTATCTCTAAACTTTCTATAAACTATGGGGGTCTAGTGGGTTATGAGTTAACTTATACTTGAGATAATTGAGGTCTCACATTCAATCAATAAATTCTTTAGCTATGCATATTATTTTACTTAATTATATTTGATTTATATGAATTGAGGTGCTAAATTTAATAAAATCTAGTTGGCCTAGATTGGAAAAGGATCATGCAGGGCAGGGTTTTGATTGTTTGAAAGTTTGTTGAGCTTTATTGATTGAGTGGTGATGCCTATACTCTGTGGGCTAACCTTCTCCCTTTCATCTAGCCAAATGGCTCCCTCTCCTTTTGAATTCAAATTTTGCTCACCTAGATGGAACAATAACTATCCACACCATCATAGAGAGCAAGGTGCTATGCATGTCAAGGAAGTGCTTCGCGAGATCCTCTGTCTTGCTTGAAAATTAACGTGGGGTAGTGGCCTAGACCTGGTCGTCACTCCTATAAAATGTAACGTTCCATTTAATCCTAGTGGGAGCTGGGCTCTCATGGTCTAGGAGATTGGGCTTCTCTTGTTTTTCCTTATGTGCAAGCCCAATGATAGCGAGTTCAGCCCAAAAATCAATTTTACGCCAAACAAAATCACATGTGAACACTTGCATAAACCACAAGTGAAAATGAGATAACCCACTTGAGAATGTGGTCGACTCCCAATCGTACAATCAAACAAAATTAATGGTACAGTCCTTCAATGAAATTTTAATAATTGAAGGTTTAATGTCAGAATTAATAGCTTAATAGGGTCCTTAATTGTTATTTCAAATAATAATAGTAGTAGTACTAATACAAATAATAATATTTTTC
Source organism: Prosopis cineraria (assembly GCF_029017545.1). Taxonomy (NCBI): domain Eukaryota; kingdom Viridiplantae; phylum Streptophyta; class Magnoliopsida; order Fabales; family Fabaceae; genus Prosopis; species Prosopis cineraria. The sequence continues at coordinate 20,908,104 of NW_026555337.1, forward strand.
TTTTCAAATAATATTTTTGGGCTCGTGGATCAGCTACGAAATCAATATCAAGTTTCTCTTGAAATTTTGATTGGAATTAAATGGGATTGAGAGTTTGAAGATATCGAGTCTGTCATGTAAGTAAGTGCCTCAAACCCTTTACAAATAATTAAAAAGGTTTAATGATGAATATTACTAGCTAGTGTGTAACAAGTATAATGACTAAAGGGCTTTAAATGTCAATTCTTTAAAATTGCAAGCTTTCATGTTTGTGGGTGGGTTCAAGTAAGAAATCATGCTGATAGGATTAGCTATTTCTTGCACGCTTAGAGCTTTGATTTTGGTGCACAAAAATATAGTATTCTTTTTATTTAACTCCGGTCGTAAATACAAGACCACAATCCATTTTGTCTGCTAAATTTATTCCCCCTCCTTTTCCAAATTATAGGCCACTTTTGAAAGAGTCTCTCCATCCCAAAATATAAGACATTTTAAATAGATTAAGATTTTATTAAATGCATCAATTCAATATTATTCCTTTTCTCTTTATAATTAATTTTCGTCCTCTTTCTTTTCAATATACTAAATGATGGGTATTTTTAAAAATTTATATTTTTATTTTGGAAAGACAAGGTTGTTAAGTGTATTTGATGAGATTTATTGATATGTAAAATTTTATTTAAAAGTGTCTTATTATTTAGGAGGAGAGAGTAATTTTTTAAATTATCCTTATTAATTGTACACATTAAATATGATAGTTTTCATTAGGAGTGTTCATAGGTTCGGTGAAGTTTAGTTTTGGGCAAAAACGAAACCGAACCAATCAATTTACTTATCAATGGGACTTGATCGGTTTTGTTGAAATCGATTTGATTTAGTTTGATTAACGTCTAGATTAAGCTTTAATGAATTTATTTAATTTTTTTCTTTTTTTTCCATATTCATAAATATATTGTTGGTATATATTAAAATTAAGCCTAATTTTTTTAGCTCTTTTTTTTATAAATAGAGGCATAAAAATATAACAAAATTTCAATATGTTAACAATAATTAATCATAAAAATTGATACCAGTATTTAGAATTAAAATTATTTAATATTATGAATTTTTATTTAGGTCCTTTAAAAATATTTATCTACATATCTATATTTTAATATGTAATATATAATGAAAAATTGATATAAAAATTCTAAATAAAATACTTCTTGTAAATAAATTGAATATATGAAGCTTTTAACTTGCAAGTAATTAAAGGATAGTCATAGCATGTGTGATAAATATATAATTATATATAATGAGGCTTTTTAAGAAGTTGTTGGTCTAAGTTTTCTATAATTATTATTAAACTCTCTTAGTTAAAAGCATAATTATCATGCGTATTAGAAAAATATGCAATTGTGCATGTCTGAGGCTCTATGCTACTGCTTCTTGACTTCTTCAAGATGTGCATGCAATAATTATTCAAACATACAAAAAGCAAAAAGTTGCCCAAGTGCCGTTGTTTTAATCTTAAGCAATAAAATGATACTAATTGTTGGATTCTCATATCTCAACACATACAACTTATGTAATCTCATGTCTTTGGCAATCATTTCTCAATGTCATAATATCCACTTAAACAATACCAACTATCTATTATCCAAAAAAGAATTGACATACACTACTAGAAAAATGCAAATTAGCAAGAAAATTAGCGAGGGATGTTGATTTCGTAGCTTGATTTAAAATTAGTGAGAAAATTAGTGAGGGACTGTCAATCCCTCTCTAAAATAAGAGAATTAGTAAGAAAAATAGTGAGAAACTATCAATTCCTTTTTAAAATAAGAGAATTAGAGAGAAAAATAGCGAAGGACTGTCAATCCCTCTCTAAAATAAGAGAATTAGTGAGGAAAATAGTGAGAGAATGCTAATCCCTTTCTAAAATAAGATAATTATCGAGGGATTTAGTGAGGGATTCTATCCCTAGCTAATTACTACAAAAAAATTAACTTTTGACAATGACTTTTAATTATACATTTAATTACTTTAATTTAAAAATAATAATTAAATTTAAAAATTAACTAAAATATTCATAATAAAATTATTTAATATTTTATTTATTTTAAGTTGATTTTCATTAATAAAATAATATTTTATTAAAAATATAATATAAAGAATAATTTAAATAAAATATAAATATTTTTAACATATAATAATTGAAAATAAAATTTAATATGTATATGTGTGTATTTTTATAATATATTATTTGATATATTTATGTAGTTAAATAATATATATACATATTTAATTTTTCATATAATGATTGCAAGTGCTTTTCAGTTCAATTGGCAAAGATGGAGAGCATAAAGTTTAGAAAGTATGAGATTAAGGATTCAAACCTTAGCTTTGGCATAAACATGAGGAATATATGATATGATAAGGAGCAAGTGACATGACGCAAGGTGGACAATGATGTGTCATGAGTTGTCGCATATGTGGTAGGTAATAGGGCGCGAGATGGTAGGTGACATGGTGGTTGACAAAGTATGAGGTTGTTGATGACATATCACAAGTTGACATCATACATGGCGGGTGATGTGGCATAATTATTTTTAAATATAAGCATATTTAGCAAGGGATTAGCGAGGGATTAATTTCTTGCTAAAATTATCAAATTTTGAATAGTATTAAAGAGGGATTAGCGAGAAATTTAGTCCCTAGCTAATTTTAGCGAGGGATTGAATCTCTCACTAAATCCCTCACTAATTAGTGAAGAAAATACAATTCCTCGCTAAATTTAGCGAGCCCTTTTTAGCTACAAATTTATCGAAGGACAAAATTCCTAACTAAAATGTAATTTAGCTACAAAAAATGGCATTTAGCTAGGAATTCGTCCCTCACTAAATTCAATTTTTTTAATAGTGATATTTAATTACTTTTCCTTAAACCAAAAAGAGACATTCATATGCTTGAATTTATCCCAAAAAAAAAAAATCATTCCATCTCAAGCATCAATCAATTGTTATATGAGGCATAGCACTTGAAATGAAGGAAGAAAACAAGTCAATACCTAAATAAAAAGGGTAATTTTATGACAAAATAAAATAATTGACACATAGTTAGTGCTTGCATATACAAAAAGAGGTTAGAAGATCTTGATTGCTAATTATCATCATCTTCATTCAAAGTGATAACACCAAGATCTATAATAATAAAGCAAATTATCAAAGTAATGAATAATCTAATAAATAATTAAACTAAATAAACATCACTTTCAATTTATAAAAATATTACTAATTTGTATTTTCTCAATTTCATCCACCTTCTTTTCAACATCACTTGCTAATAGAGTAGATCGAAACTAATTATTTGCATAAATAAGGGCTTCAACCATCTTTATACCCAGTGAATATCTATACTCATTTAGTATATGACCCCCAATGCTAAACGCAGGTTCAGAAGCTACAGTTGAGATAAGCATGGCCAATACATCCCTAGCAATTTGTCTAATGATAGGATATTTAGATGAATTCACTTTTCACCAATTAAGCATGTCAAATTTAGGATTTGTTTTTTCTCTAGTCTCCATCAAGTAGAGGTCCAACTCTGATTGATTCTCAATATTATCTTCTTCATTCATAACTTTATCAAACTCCATTGCAAATGAATCTTTTTCACCATCATCATAGGAAACACCTTCCTTCACTTAGGATTGAATATTGGTTGAACTTTTTAAGGTCATAAAAAGACTTGTGTCTACCATACATCTTGAAAAGAAATTCTTTCACCTACCTAGTGAAATATTTAGCCATATCATCATTGTAGAGTTTTTTAAAATTCCATTCCAAAAATTTCAACTTGTACCTAGGATCAAGCACAAAGATCATCATATTCAAATTATCAACATTCTCCCAATACTTGTCTAGTTTTTGTTTCATTTTCCTTACCATTAACTCAACAAAAGATCATCACTTGTCAAGTTTTTGTTTCATATTCAAAGTTTTTACCACCAAGCAAAACTCATGAAATTATTGAGAAGATGTCACATACAATAAGTTAAAGACTTTTTTAGTGATATCAAAAAATATTTTCAAAAACTAGACAAAAACACATGCATTTTTCTAATCTTTTATGGTTAGGAGGTCTTTCCTTGTCAATTACAAAAGTAGTATCCTTTTCTTTTAATCTCTGGAATGCCTTTTGAAATTTCAAGGCACTTTCAAGCATCATGTAAGTGGAATTCCATCTTATAGGACAATCTAGCTTCACAATATCCTTTTCTTGAATTCTTGTTTGCTCTACACAAGACTTGAACTTTTAGAACTGTAATGGTGATGCACAAATATATCAAACTGCATTTCTAATTCTTATTAGAGTATTACCAATCTCTTTCAACCCATCATTAACAACTAAATTCAAGATGTGTGCACAACATCTAACATGCATGTATTCTCCTTTTATAATGTGCCCATTCCAATCAAGTATCCTATCTTTAACATAAGATATAGCAATGTCATTACTTAAGGCATTATCAACTGGAATTATAAAAACCCTATCAATGTCCCAATTCCCAAACACTTCTTAATCAATTCACTAATAGTTTCACCTCTATGATCAACAATTTAACAAAAGTTCAAAATTCTTTTATGCAATTTCCACTCATCATCAATGAAATGTCTGGTGAGATATAAGTAATTCATATTTTGTAAAGATGTCCAACAATTAGTGGTTAAAGAAACACTTTGTTTTGATTTGCAAAATATATTCTTTAACTTAGCTTGTTCAGATAAGTAAAGACTCAAGTAATCTCTAGCTACTATAGTACGTGATGGAAGGGGAAGTAGAGGCTATGCAATGCTCATGAAATATTGGAAACCTTCATTCTCAACAAATTTAAAAGGAAACTCATAACCAATTATCATTTTAGCAAGAATTTTCCTACAAGAATTAAGATCAAATGTCACCCCCTTCAAACTAGTTCCACAACCTTCTCTTCTCCTTCTCCTTCTCCTTCTTTTTGGTTTTTTTTTGGTTGGAAAGAAAGTTTAGGTTGTTTAGGATCTGTATTTTTGACATCATATTTCTTTTATCTTTCTTCTAAATGTGTTGCCATGTTAGAAGTGCCATTTCTTTTTTTATGACAAGCATAATCAAAGCCACACCAATTACATGTTGCCTTTGGAAAGTCAAGATCACAACCCTCCATCAAAGTAAAATGACTCCATACCCAAGACTTAGGTCTAGTTGGTTTTCTTTTACCTAAAATTTTTGAATTTTCTAGTTGCTTTTCACCTTTATCTTTCCCTTGCTCTTGATCTTTCTCTTTCTCTTTTTGTTGATTTGAGCCCATAGTTACATGAGCATTGTTAATTAGTTCAGACTTGTTATTCTTAGGTTGCTCATCATCATCATGAACTCCATCAACTCCTCTTAGCCTCTTTGCTTTACCCCACTTGCTTGTATTGTTTTAAAATTAAAGAAACTATTTTTTATCAATTTCAGAGCAAGTCAACAAAATAGTAAGTAGTAACACACAATCAAAACTAATTAAACAAACAATAAAGTTAAAATTTCCAAACACATCATATAAGTTATAAACCTAAGTCAACCTAAACACTAAGAATAAAGGCGAGCCAATCAGGCAAAGTCAGATTAGGAAACAAGAATATCACACCAATTGAAGCTCCAAGCAATTGAGATAGAGAAGTAAAATTGCAGAAAATTTGAAGAACATACACAATAGAAGATGATGCTCAAACTTGGAAGTGGAATTATAGAAGCCAAACTCGAGTGGCCGATGTTCAACTCTGCTCTGTGACACTACGAGTGGCTAACGATTGTGGCCTGTGTGCGACTTGGAAGTGAAACTATAGAAAGTGGAAATCGAACTCAAGTGGCCAATGCTAAACTCTGCTCTGTGACGAACTCTCTACAATGCTGTGAGTGGCCAATGACTGTGGCTTGTTTGTGACTTGTCCGTGACTTCTTGTTCATGTTCGTTGTTCAAGACTGAATCTGTCTCTCTTTGGCTTGGTTCTCTGCAATTTATGCATATTGTGTAAGCCTCAAGCAATAAGGAAACCTAATCCTAAAGTGTGAGCCATACGTAAAGGAAGATAGGAAGCCGTGACTCGAGATTTGCTAACTCGTGAGTCATGATCATGAATGGTCTCATTGTCTCGGTCTAATCTGATTGGTCTCTCAAGTCTCAACTCTCAAGTCTCAATTCAGGCCAAGCTGAAGCCACCGTGATGAATCTGTGAAGTTGGTTTGGTGGTCTCTTGATCTCATTTAGGCTTGGAAGTGGGCTAATAATTAATAAGTTTATTTATTGGGTAATGGGTTGGGTAAGGCATAAGGGGTTTGGGTTTATTTGGGTTGAGATTAAGGTTAAATATTTTATAAATAAATTAATAGTATTTTTTTAATTAGGTCTGGTTCAAGTCTAGTTCGGTTTTTTGTGCTCAAAACCAAAACTTGAATCGAACCAATCGATTTCTTTATCATAAAAATGGAAACAGACTTGATTGTTGATCATTTTTGGTCGGTTCCTTTTAGTTTGGGTTGGTTTGAATTGGTCCTTTTGGTTTAGGTTGGTTTTGAACACCCTTAGTTTCCATCATTAATAAGGCGATTTCCAATGCAAATTGCGAAAGTGGGTATTGTAGAAAAGCTAACTCATATTTTTTCTTTATCTTTGTAAATTAGTTACTCTAGCTTCCAGAAAAAATCAGACAGATTGTACACACACACACACCCCCATGCTTGAATAAATTCTGGAAAGTTTTAATTTAATTATAGAATCGAAAGTTTGAAGATATTGGTGTTAAACTATTCATATTTAATTATGTTTTTTCCCTCTAATCTGCAACCTCAACAAATTTAAAAGTAACTTTAAAAGTAACTTTGCATGCATTCACACTTTTAAAAATAGTAATGGATCTTGTTTCATCTCTAATTTTTGGCGTATATTTGGTGTATATTTAAATATAATGATATTTAATTTAATTTTTTAAATATTTTTGACAATAATATAACTATTAAATTTAAAAAATATTTTTATCCATCAAACATTTTTTTTAACAAAAAAGTAAAGCCCTCTACGCTTTTCTGAGAGTAATTAAGCATCGGATGCAGTTTATTTGTTTGTTGTGGAACTAAATATAAAAGCAGAAGTAGGACTTATTACACAATATGGCACTATACGATCACTCCAATGCCTTGTATAAGCTAATAAGTCTGCATATTTTTTTGTTACCTTTATTCTTTTAAATGCTTGCTGCTTAATTTCCTCAAACAATATATTTCGATTTACACAAACATGATAGACGCTGGAGTTAATTAAGACTTAAACGCAATCTCTAATGAACCGAAATAATCTCACAATAAAAAAAAAAGAGTAACTCTAATATAAATTTCTTAATCCTTGCCCTTCAAAACTATAAAATTTGAACCGTCAAATTTAATCAACGTGCAGCGTAGTGGAGAGAAGTTGCTCGCGTCTGATCAGTAGTTTATTTAAACAATCGATAAAATAATGAGATCAAGAAATTACACAACAGATTCTTTATTATCACAAATAATACAGCATCTTAATATTCAAATACATTATTACACAGAAGAAATTTAAATGACAATAAACATGAAGGCTGCATGCATGTAGTATGTCCATTCTTATTCTAGGAAGCCAAACTACCCCTCGTCTAACATAACCAATATCATATGACACTTTATTTTAAACCTTAAAAAAGTTCACGCACAACAGTAGTAGCATATCCCAGACCATGAGCACTGATATTAATATGTTTGGTTCTTTCATGGATGATGGTGGCCATGATCATGATGGTGATGGTGTGATTGTATGTCGTAGGGAACCTCAGCTTTCACATCAGTGGGCTTCTCTTGTGCTTTGGCTACTTCCATGGGGGAATTCAGATGATGATGATGATGGTGATCGTGATCGTGATGGTGATCGTGATCATGATGGTGATGGTGATCGTGATGGTGTGATTGTTTGTTGTCGCGAAACTCCATATCAGTGGGCTTCTCTTGAGCTTTGGCTACTTCCATGGGGGATTTCACCGTGGATGCCGGCCGGACAGCAAGAGATGTGGTGGTGATGAGCACCACAGCTAGCAAGAGCAAGAACAAGTGTTTTGTATGCATTATTGATTGGTCTTACTCAAATTCTATGTTCTATTGCTGCACATTATGCTAGGGCAACATCTTGACCCTTTTATAATGAGATGGAACCTATCTTCTCGTGACATGTGTCCCTATTATGTTTTCCATTTCACTACCATAGTGCCAAAAAGATAAGTATTACGTCCTCAGTTTCATATTTGAATAAGCATTAATGAGAATGAAGGTTTTATATATTATCCATATCTTTGCTTCAATTTATAAGTTGATAAGTTTGAACTGTTCTTCTCATGTTTCCCAGGAAGTTAAGCGTAGTAGGTACTCTCGATGTTGTCGTTTTTTATGTTTTTATATTTTATTCTTCGGCTGTAGGTTACAAGCTTTCCCACTTCTTGTTATATCTCAATTATGAATTACCAAGTTGGGTTAACAAACTGAAGGATCGTTTGGAGACAACCTCGTTCCAAAATAGGTTACCTGGTTTAATTTTAAACTGTTTACTTACAATCAAAAATGATTATATGCGATTTTTGTCGTCACATTCATAAATTGTGGAATTGATTTGAATTTTGTGTTTTCTCATGACTGGGGTACTGAAATTACATATGATCAGTTGTGAATTTCATGTAAATCAGTTGAGAATGGGGTTGAAGGACCAGAGGTTTACTTACAGTAGTGTAAAATCCAATTAAGAAGTTAGATTGGGATCCGATCTAGTGTGTATGTTAAGAAACCGAATAAATATATATAAGATAGAATTGCGTTCCTAATCTAACCACATTCACCAAGCTACATTGAACTAGTCAAGCGTTCCTTTCTATATCCTTTTAGAGTTATGCAGCTTTTGATGGGGAAACATCGAATAAGTTTGGATTAGAAAGAGAACCTAGCCTATTCAATAATGGGAGAATCACGTCTAAAAACCTTCTAAGAAAATTATATGCAAACAAGGACGACTAGTACCAAATTGTTTATTAGTAAAAGCAACTTTTCCTTTTCAAATTGTGGCTTGTCATTAGTCATTATCTGTAAATAACCCTCTTGAGAAATTCTTGAATGCAATTCTCTCTTTAATAATCCATACTAGGTCTTTTATTTTTTGGCCAAAATCCATAGTGGGTCTACCCACTACAGGCTTTAGAAGGTTAATGAGTGGTTGAAGACAAATATATATATATATATATATACATCTTCTCAAGTAACTTTTTTGGACTTTGTGGATTTGCTATGAAATAAATATCTTCTATGGAAATTTTGATTGGAGTTAATGGGATTGAGTGGTTGAAGATATGGGCTGCCATGTAAGTACCTAAATCCCTTTACAAATTACTAGAAAGGTTTGACGATGATTGATGAACATTTCAAGCTAAAGTATGTAACAAGTTATAACGACTAAATTAAAGGGCTTTAAATGTCAATTCTTTAAAACTACAAGCTTTCACGTCTGTGGGTGGGTAAGCAATCACACCAATAGGATTAGCTATTTCTTGCACGCTTAAAGCTTGGATTTTTGGGACTTGGCATCTCTTTACTTAGAGAAGCCTCCTTTGGACATCCTCTGTGAGAGGCCAATATTTGAACGGTCTAAATTTAATTTTTTATTAAATAAAATAAGTTATATAAATTGTTAAAAAAATTTAATGAATCTATTCACTAGTTTGAATAGTCTAGATTTAATATAATTGTCCAAATTTAATATTAAAAATTTATAAATTGTAAAAAAATTTAATGTTAAATATGCATTTTCTCGAATAGTAGGAGAGTCAATTTATACAAATTTTAATATTAAATATCAATCATTCATATTAAATCTGAATTGTCCAAACTAGCAAACAGATTTATTAAAATATTTTACAATTTATATTTTTTTATTTTAATAAATGAAAAATAAGAAATAAAAACATTAAATTTGGACCCTCCAAATTTAATTTCAACGATCTAGATATTGGCCTCCCTCAATAGGGATGTGGAGGAGGCTTTTTTAAATGGAGGAAAATTGAGTCTGAATGTTTTCCGTAGAAATGTAAGACTTTAATCTACTTCATCTCTCAAATTTATAATTTTTCCCAAATTATCCTTATTCATTGTACATATTAAATATGAGTTTCCATCAAAGAAGTAACTCTTAATGAAAATGATTAAAGTGGGTATTTTAGGAAAACCAACACACATTTTCTCTTTATCTTTGTAAGTTAGCTATCTAACTTCTACATTTAAGATCAGAAGGACTATATATACACTATGTTTGAATAAATTCTGGCAGAATTTGATTTATTTATAGAATCAAAACTTTGAAGATTTTGTTGTTAAACTATACGTCGTCATTTTGTAAGCTAGATATTGTTAATATGAATAATTTATCTTTGATGAATTGTAGATGTCAGTTAAGATAAAAGGTGCTTGCAAAGGTTTAAATTCATCGTCGATTTTGACACATTAATGGCGGCAATGCAGATCAGAGCTAGTAAGATATTGTTGGATTGGTTTTCGTTGATTGATAGCGTCGTGCCCCTAAGGGGTGTGCCAGATGTGCTAGAGCAGCGTTTCCTCGAAAGTGTAAGTTAGATTAGACAATCATATGGATTCTCAAGATTTTTTACCACAATTTTCTTAGAGTGCCAAATGAATGTAAGAAATTACAAGTGCGCCAAGCAACATGCAAAGGTCAATTGCATTACTAATATGTTAATACAATTGGTGCTCCATAAGAATGGAGGGAACAAGACAAATACAAACTAGTCTAAGAAGCAGAGTTTGCATAAATGAAAAGGTTTGTGCTAGGTGAAGTGAGGCGACTCAGGGTTGAGATTAATGTTTTGTATTGAGCAAGCCTGATAGCTTTGGTAGAGTGTCAAGAGTCCTTGAATTATGCACTCGTTACCTGTTTATAGGGAAATGGCAATGGCATGCTCCTTCAAATTTTAACTTCTATGCCAGAAGGAGTAGATAACCGTCTGTGCCATTAATTCATTGAGAGTGCTCTTCGTTGTGCAAAGTGGCAAGGGACAGTGCACTACGAAACTTGAGTATTGGGTAGAGTTGGCAAGACAAAGTCATCAGGCTCCTTAAAAATGGCATTCAGCTTAAATTTTTGAGGCTGGTTCATTGTTGGGTTGGGATTCCTTCCAGATTGGATTCGGCCTTCGCTATTCTATTGTTTTTAGTCCAGTGCACCAAATTTGGTCAAAATAGATATATATTTAGGGAGAAGGGCATTAAAGTAAAAAAAATGAATTTATATGATAGTTAGGTCTCCGAGAAAATTGTCTATAAAATCAGTTATAAATATTAATTTAAAAAGGTGTAAATTCAGGGGTTTTAATTATAAATAAGACATTTAAATTATAAATATAAGTATTAATTTGCCATTATAATTTCTATGTACTACTGTTTGAATTAATATTTACAACTTATATATCTTTCAAAAAATTTTATCGGCAGCCTAACTGTTATAAATTCTCTATTTTGAGATTTGTCATTCTCCCATATATTTATTAATTATTTGGCACTATTATTGACTGCTTTCCTATCAAATTATGTTATCCTCTCTGATTTGCTGTCTCAACAATTTTAAAAGTAATTAACTCTACATATTCATTCATTCAGTAATACTTTTTAAGTCATATATAGATATTGTTTTGGACATACTATATTTGATGTGTATTTAAATTTATGTATTGATAACTAAAAAAATGTTTTTTACGCATCAATCTTTTTAAGTGCTCCATGCTTTTATGAGAGAAAGCATATAATGCAGCCTACTCCATGTTAACTAATTTACGTTATAAAAAAATGTAGTCAAAATATTGATTTTTTTTGAATTTTTTCATAGCTTTTCAATCGTAGCTTTTAGTTGAATAATATAAAATTGGATTTATTCAAAACACACCCTCATGAATAATTTGAGTGGAATATAATAAAGTAAGGGTATAATTAAATATATATATATATATATATAACCTACTCAATATTCTATATTTTGGATTAAGCAATGTTTCTAGAAAATGTCATATATTACCATCTAGAGGGATTATTTGTTTGTTGTGTTGAACATATATAAAAGCAGAAGTAGGTTTTGCCGAAAAAATAGTAAAAGCAGAACTAAGACTGACACATTATATAGCAAACTTATAATTATTATTTTTGACGTGGCGATGATTGGGCTATTTTTGTTAATCCAACGTGATAATGTAGCAAGTTATGGGAAAGCTTGCAACCTACAACCAAAGAATGAACTATAAAAACATAAAATAAAAAAAAAGACAACATCGAGAGTACCTACTATGCTTAATTTCCTGGGAAACATGATAAGAACAATTCAAACTTATCAATTTATAATTGAAGCAAAGATGGGTTAACATTAACCCTTCATTCTCATCAATGCTTATTCAAACATGAAACTGAGGGCGTAATACGTCCTTATCAATTATCATTTTAATATATATAATAAATGCACTATAGTACGAAGTGAGATGGAAAAACTAATAGTGACACGTGTCAAAGAAGATAGGTTCTATCTCATTATAAAAGGGCAAGCTGTTGCCCTAGCATATATGTCCAGCAATAGAACATAGAATTTGAGTAAGGCCCCTCAATGCATACAAAACTTGTTCCTGCTTCTGCTAGCTGTGGTGCTTATCACCACCACGTCTCTTCCAGATGTTGAGTATCGCCGGTTCGTGAAATCCCCCATGGAAGTAGCCAAAGCACAAGAGAAGACCACTGATACGGAGCTGAGGTTCGCTACGACATAAATGATCATTATGATGATCATGATCACCATCACCATCATGACCATCATGATCACGATCACCATCACCATCACCATCATGACCGTCATGATCATCATGAAAGAACTCAGTATCAGTATCATGATCTGGAATATGCTACTGGTGTTGTGTGTAAACTTCTTGAAGGTTAAAATAATAGCATCATGTGATATTGGTTATGTCATATATATGTATATGTGGGTTGTGACTAAGTGTAGTTGGGCTTCCTAGAATAAAAATGCGCATGCTACATGCATCTTAATTTCTTCTGGTGATAATATATTTGAATATTACGATGCTGTATTTGTGATAAATGAAGAATCCGCTACGTAATCCTGATCTCATTATATAATTTATTGTTTAAGCAAGCTACTGATTAACACATGAACGACTCTCCACCAAGTAACATGTTGATTAATTCGATGTTCAGTTTTTTTTTTTTTAGTTTAAAATGTATGAATTAAGCAATTCATATAAGAGTTATTCTTTTTTCCTGAAAAATGTGAGACAAATATAAAAAAGATATATTTGAAAGTTCTTTGTTTTAAAATAATTTTCACTTTAGATTTAAAAAAGCATTAAATATGTTTTTACAAGCTTATTAGTAATAAATGAGAATTTTTTGTAATTTTAAAAAGTTATAAGTAATGCAGATATTTTAGTAAAATGAAACATTTCATCTAGTTAAAATTTAGGCAATTTATTACCTTTGTAATTATTTGTGTGCAATCCTTCAAAGTGACAAAATCTTACATTTAAAAGAAACCATGAAAATACTATTAAACAAACATAAACAGGGACAAGGAGTGGATGGCATGAGAATGTGTCAATGGAATCAGATCTAAGAAAAAGTCATATAAACAGCCTTTTTGTGATAAGGATGTTTCAGAGAGTAAAAATAAGAAGAAGAGGGTAATTGGTTGAAGAGTTGTATTCAAATTGAGAACGAAAAGGACATGAAAAGTTACAGACTCTTTTTTGGATCTTTGTCAGTAACTTTTGTGGTACTTTTCTATTATTTTTTTAATTAACTAATAGTTAAAGTTAAATTTTATCAACAACAAAAGCAAATTACATCATTTTAAAAGTTAAACTAATATTTCACATAATAAATAAGTTTAAGATCTATAGTGCTACTACTTGATATAAAATTAAGAGAGAAATTTACTCATTTAAAAAGAAAAAGAAGTATCCAGAGAGGGGAGAGGAAAACACAAGTGCTAGATGGAATAGAGGAGTGAGGAGCAAAGCAAATGAGGGGAGAGCTGAGCATTTATAGATTGCGCTATGTTATAGCACTTTTGGTAGTAGTTTACAGTACGTCGCTACGATTTCGTAACGCGGGGTTTCACAAGAATCGCTACAATACTTGTAGTAATTATTTATTTTCGTTGGCACAAAAGTAATTATTTTCTTTTCTAAATTTACACAAGCATTCCAATTTTAAATGACAAAATGAAAAAGTCTGGTAACAAATAGAATATATAACTTCAATCCATTTTCTTTGAACTCCATGGCCTCATCTTCATATTCATCATGTGTCTGAAAAAATAATATTAGCGTGTTAAATAGAATAAATAATTTTTATCTCTATTAAAATAAGTTCAAAAAAGAGTCTCACCTAATTAATGGTAAATGATCATCTGCTTCAAGAAAAAAAAATTATCCAAATTAGGAATGGCTCGTTGTAAATGATATATTATCATCACCATCCCTCATATCATAGAAGTCTGGAGGCTTCAAATGTATAATCATATTCCAGTTTTAATTTTTTATTTTTCATCTTCCACATAATAAACAAGTTGTGCCTCCGAAGTAAAGATGTATGGCTCATTATCTTCATTTTCACTTGTATGAATTAACTGAGAAAATTTATTGGTGTTGTACTAACTATTAGTAGTGACCACTCATGAGATTGTTATAGTATTTGCCCAATGCATTGAATAGTGGTACGGTTAAAATATCATTGGTAATTCAATTCAACTATATCAACGATCTTCTTAAAATACGGAACACCACTCAAAGTTTCAAATACTCTATAGTTTTAGGTTTGCAACCCTTGTCGCTTGTGCGAAGCTTGAACAGGATGATCTTTGTTTTTTTCCTCACACTACGCCAACTAAAGATAATTCACACCTTTTAAAACTATTAAATTTTAACTATCAAATTTAATCAACAAGTTACTTAGGGGAGATCTGGAAGATTGTTCCCGTGCAGATCAGTAGCTTGATTAAACAATAAATTGCATAATGAGATTATGATTACATATATTCAAATATAAAATACTGAAGAAATTTTTTAGGATAGATCTTCAAATTTTTTAGGAAAATGAAATCAATATTATAAGATATAGATTTTTTAAAAATGTTTGGCATATTGTTCTCACCGGGTCCTGTACAGAAATTTTGTCTTTGTGGAAATTTCATGCAGTCGAGTTGGTTTTCGGAATCTTGGCTCTTGCATGGTTTTACGGATTTTATTCAGTAAGAGTCTCTTTTGATTGGAGGAATTTTCAGTATCTGGTTCGTGATTAGCAGAGTTTTCATTTAGGGAAAATATCAATCAAGACAACTGAAAAAAATTTGCATCAGTTAGGATAATTTATTATCAAAACTCAAATTGATATTTATTAATTTGAGTTAGTCTTTTATCTTATTTATTAATATTTTAATAATAACTATTTTAAATTAAAACCAATCCATTCATTTTTTTTTTTCAATTTAAATTTTGATAACAAGTAATCCATGATTGATATAAAATTTTCTTTAACGATCTTTCATTACTATTTTGCTTTTCATTTATGTAGTATGTCTGGTTTTTCATTTACGAAACATTAGACTTGGTAATTTGGGCAGGCTGAACTTGTTTAAGCTGACCTTGAATAAGCTCAAACTTATAGAAAAGTTTATATAATTAAACTCAATCCAATACTCTTTAGTTTTGGTCTAACACAATAACTCGAATTCTCAATTTTTTTTCTATTTTTTAAAAATAATTTCAATTCAATTTTAAAATTAATATTTTTTATTATTATAAAAAATTTACAAAATTTCTTTTTGGAATATTTAAAAATGTAGAAGACTCAAATTTTTTTAAAAAATTTTTTGGTACCAAAGATTAAAAATAAATAATAAAATCTATTTCAACAATTATTTTAAGATATTTTATAGATTGAAAATAATAAAAATATAACAACATTAATTTTTTAGTTGTAATCATTTTGCGTGTTTAATGAATTTGGCTTATATTCAAAGCAAAACTAATAATATATAAATATAATAAATATATTAGGGAGGACGACAAAGATACCCCAAAATATGTAAATGACAATTCAATACCACAAAATGTGATCATTATTTTTTAATCCCTAGAATTTTTTAAC
Organism: Prosopis cineraria; assembly: GCF_029017545.1. Classification (NCBI taxonomy): domain Eukaryota; kingdom Viridiplantae; phylum Streptophyta; class Magnoliopsida; order Fabales; family Fabaceae; genus Prosopis; species Prosopis cineraria. The sequence goes on from NW_026555337.1 coordinate 20,924,355, forward strand.
CTTGTAGAAAATAAAAGATAGACGGTCATCATAATTTGTAATTTGTTATTTTTCCCAAGAAAGCAGTTACTTTTCAAAAGAAATTAGTATTTGATTTTATAGTTGTCGGATTAACTTATAATTATAAAAATGAGGTAATGTAATATTCCTTCAGTCTCTACTATAAGCACTTTCAAGTATTTTACAGGAAGTCTACAACCTCTATTGTTAAAATTGGATGGGACCGATCATTTTGATCGGTTCAACCATGAATTGGCCTATGGTTTGGTACGATCAACCTCTCAAATCTAGAAAAAAAAAAATTAACTGATGTAAAATCAGTTAGAACCAATCAAGAACAGGTTTTTTTTATTTTTTTAAAAAAAATATCAATAATCCAAAATTATGTTATCTTGTATTTTTTATTGTGCTGTAGTTAGTTTTTCTTTAGTGTTATATGTATATTTGATAATTTATTAATGATTTGGGTTATAATAAAAGCTTATGCTAGTTGGATTAGACAATTATTGTGAAATACTGAATGATTTTGATTCTTTTGTATTTGATAATAAATAGTTTTTTATTTAATGATTATGCAATTGACAAACAAATTTCATATTTATGATAAGAAGATAGTTAAATGTTTTTAAAAATATTTTTCTTTTAATTCATAATCTTTCAATTTTATTATTTTAATTGAAATTAGTTCGACCACATTTCAGTGAACCAATACTCTAACTAATTCAATGCTCAATTCGATTCTGACAACATTGTCTAAAACTAGTAAAGATGGTTAATATTATTAAGTTTGTCTGAAAAGTGTAAAAAAATGAAAATATTATTGAACTGGTCAATGCATTGGTTTTAGGGTTAATGGTGAATCATAGCCACATCATAATCAAACCGATTATAAACAAAGCATTTTATTAAACCATACAAGACATTGGTTTAATAGTTTAGAAAAAATTAATCTTTTAATCCTTCAACTTTTAACTCACTTGTAAACTCAGTCCTCAACTATGACTCGCTGCGACTTAGTCCCTCAACTATAACTTGCTGCGACTCAATCCCTCACTTTGATTCACCTATAATTTGATCCTTATTTTTTAATTTTTTTAAAAAAAATTTCTTATCAAATAAGAGGGATAAAAAATGCTCATATATTATTTCTAAAATACCCTCCTCTTTCTCATTGATGTGAGATATAAGCTAATATGAAAAAAAAATATAACAAAAGTTCAGGGACTAATTTATAAGTGATTTCAAAAGTTGAGAGACTAAGTCACAGTGAATCATAATTGAGGGACTGAGTTACAAGTGAATTAAAAGTTGGAGGACTAAAAGATCAATTTTTTCAATAGTTTTATTAGTGAGCATGTGGACCTAGATTTATATATTATGTCAAAAATAGAATAAACTTTTAATTCAACTCCTACTTAAATGAAATTTTTTAAAAATTGCATTTTATTATCGCTTATAGTTAATTAATTAATGAGTAATAGAGACAATATTTAAAAATATAATTAACTATTCATCGAGTACTTCTATTAAAGATAAAATTCCTCCTTGAATGCGTTATATAATAGTGATGACCAACGAAAGAAAAAGAGAAAGTCACATTGAAATCCCACCTAATTAACTTTAAATAATTCCCTTGAGTTGGTTTAATTATTGAGAGGTCCGGGGGACTTGGGTGTTATTTTAAGGCATATGAAAAGACAAAATTGACCCTCATATCATATGATAGAAGAAGATGGGGGGCAAAAAAAATTCATCATATCCTCTCACCAGCACTCCGTTTTCATCAAACATTCATTCTCATGGGGGCATAAAGTGACCCCATCCTTGGCAAACCAATGGTGCCTTAGAATGAATACTTTGCTTTCGATTTGCTTCGTCTCTATTGAAGTCACAGAGGATCAGTTACGGGACCCAAAAAATTTTATTAGAGTAGGCAATATTTAAGCTAAATGTAAATTTTGATATTTTTGAAAAAAAATATAATTCTAAATATTAATTAAGTAATATATAAATAAATATATAAAAAGTTTAAAAATATATATTAGTTTCATTTGTAAGCATAACTTTATTTTTATAATAAATATAAGATTAAAGAATATTTTTAAATATGTATACTTAATAATTTTAAAAAGAGTATGGAATAACTGAGTTTTTAAGACGGCAGTTGTAATTTTAGAGGAGGCAAATGTAACTTCAACTAAAAATTAATGGAATTTTTGCTTTTCAGTGGGGGCAATTGCCCCCTCTATATTCATCCCGGCAGAGGATGGAGAATACATATCTTGGTGACAAACGCGTCGAATATGGGTACCCAGTAAAGAAGTTGCTCAAGGCCGACAAAAACATCCAAACCCTTTTTTTTTCTTTGATTACAAAACTACGGCAAAGCCATGTAATCTAGTCATATATAAAATTATGAGGTCAGTATAATCTATTGGAGGAATATCCAAAATCATAACGTTAAAAGTGTCATGCATTAATTGATGGGCTAATAGGTGAACACATCTATTCGCTCCTCTATAGAGGTAGTTAAAGATAATAATTCAATTTCTCTTATTGTGATCTCTGTTGATCTTACTAATGATGCCTGATAATGAATGGCTTTTAAGGAATCCATTGTTGATAAGTGACAATGCTTGCATTGAATTGGTAAGGACATTAATTTCCGGCAGAAATTGAGTCTTCCAGATTCCCATAAGTTCTAAGCCCATTTTCTTCCTTCCTTTCCCTTCACAATTTCCTAAACAAACCTTAGTCCGAAATTTGACGCTTCCAAAATCGGCTTCATTTGCTCTCAGAGAACCCAAAAACCTGATTTTAGCTCCATTTTTCACCCTTACCTTACCGCATCCCTGTCGCAGCGCTTTTCTAAGAAAACTGAATACGGTAACAGAAAAAACGGCGGCAAAAGAGGCCATGCTAGAGCCACAGCAACGGCGGGTGCATCTAGTGGGACTTACGCGCTGTGATGCCGATTCTGTTTAGCAGTGTGGCATGATGATGTTTGGAGGAGGAGAGAGAGGAAGAAAGGCGTTAGAGAGGTGAGAGAGTGGAGGAGGAGTGAGAAGCACAAGGAGATTATAGAGGTGGCAAGATTTTTCAGACCTCTTTGTTCCTCAACTTTCAATTGATGATCATGATTTGCTTTTGGTTTTTCCTACTGAACTTGAAATCAAAGAGGATATTTTTCAGTTACCAAAAGATAGTTCTCGGGGACCGAATGGCTTTCATGCCTCTTTCCCCAAAAAAGAAAAAAATGAAATCTGGTCTTAACTACCCCAAATTTTTAATTAAGATAAATTTTCTTTTAATTAATATTTAATTTATTTATTCTAATTTTATAATAAATGAAGATTAGTAGCCTAATAAAATTTATGTTAGTTATTATATGAAGATTTAGAGTTTGAATCTTACTTAAATTAAAAGATAATTTTATTTTTGATATATGAGAAATATTAAAGTACCTTTGTTTATTATTATAAAAATATTATAATAACAATAAAAAAACCTGGTGAGGTCAATTTTGAAATTTCCCTAACAGAGTTTGGGTCTTATTTTGTAATTTTCTCAATGAGTTAATCATTTCAAATATCTACTTCCTCCTTTGTCGGTTAAGAGTCCAGAACAGAGTGGAGAGCGTTCGCATCTGTCTCTGTTTTCTTCGTCTCATTTCCCATCGCATAGGTTTCAATCTCTTCGTTTTTGTGCTTGTCTCCTCACAGCTGGTAAGATAAGTCGTCCTTTCCTCGCTGTTCGTCCATCTCTGTTAGGTGGAGTAAGTGAAGTTTCCTTCCCCTTTGTCTTCTTTGTTTGTTTGTGGAGGAGGTTTATGGGTGTGCGCGTGCCCAGTCTTTCTTTTTCTCCTCCTCAGCTGCTGGACTTGCGCGTGTGTGGTGCCTAGAAAGCTCAAAATCCTTCCTCTTTCCGGTCTGATACTCGCTTCTCCTTCCCGTTAAGCAGCTGAGTAGAACACATCTCTTATCGTTCGGTGTAGTCAATGAGCTGAGGAGTGGATGTTACTACTGCACGTTCTTTGGGGTAAGACGTTGATGCTTTCTTTTTTCTCCTCTCTGATTCAAAAGCAGCGTGATCATCCTTTCTTCTTCTTCCTCTTGCCGTAGAGTGCGTTCCTGTTCCTTAGGTTTGCTGTCATAATTTTTAGGAAATTAAACTACATTTTGGTTGGTGCTGCGTATTACTATTTTAACTTGGTGATGAGCTGGAATATATTGATGATAGAGTTGATGTGGTAGCTGTTAAATTTGTTGAATGCCTACTGTGAACGGAACTTTGATGATGCCCTCAATATATTTATAAAAATGCTTGAGGGAATAATGTTAAATTATCATATAATAGCTTGATGAAATATATGTGAGTAGTGGTTTAGTTAAATATTAGAATTTTAAAATATCAAATGAGAGTAGGGATTACATAAGATTTTTATATGATACTTTATTAACTTTGAAGGAAGCACAAGATAATTGACATGATTTATTATGATTTGTGATTAAAGATGGGTTATAAAGAGGTACAAGAATGATTAAGGTTTGTCAAATAATTTAATTCACTCAAGGATATTTGAAACAATGTTATGATAACCGGACCAGTCATTCAACCAGTTGAAGTAACAGCTTCACGGTTCAATGGTTGAACCGCGGTTTGAACCATGATTCAACCGATCATAAATAATTAATATATTTTAAATAGTATATATTTAAAATAGAAAGGAATAATCACATATAGTAATAAAAATGAATGTCTAAATTGCAAACAAAATAATATACAACAAAAATATAACATCCATTAATTTACATAATTTTCATCCAAAATATATATATAAGTTTTCATAATTCATAATTTATACTTTAAAATTATACACATATGCATAATTCATACATATTTTTTGCATTTTTTATTTCATAATGCTTATTAAGTATAAATAGTATAAATTATAATTTTAAAAATATGAATTAAAAATACAAAAAGTAAAAAAAACAACATAACCGGTTCAACCGATTCTTACCCGATTTTGACCGGTTTTCTCAGTTTTTTGCCGATTCTGCCTATTTTTGATCGATTTTTGAAATTTCTGGTTTTTGGTGATGACCAGACCGGATTGGGGACCGATTCCCAATTGAAACCGGCCGGTCCGGTCCGGTTCTAGTACAGTGATTTGGAGCACAAGTGAAGATAGTTCTATCTAAATTATTGGCTTTTAAATTATGAAGTTGTTTATAATTTAGTTTATATTATGTTTTAAGGTATTTGAACATGAATTTGAAGGAGAATATGACTATTTTAATTGTCATATTAGAACCTTGAGGAGTTATATATGCTGCTTGAGAAAGTATGTCTTCACATAAATTGTAAAGTGGATCTACCTATTAGAATTGTGCAGCAACTAAAGGGAAATAGTAGACTAAATAATGATCAGATTTTGTTAAGCTTGGAATAAAAGTAGTGTTAATGGTGTTGGTTGAATGTTTCCTAGTGGTTGTTAACTTTTGATAGAAGTTGTTGAAAGGTTATTGAAGATTTAAGAGATTAATGAGAAATTTCAAGACTTAACATAGATTTTGAATGCTAGTTTTGTTGTTTATTATAGAAAGGAAATTTGTGATTATAATGCATTGGTTTATATGCTAGACTAATTTGGGGCAATCATTGGAGTAAGCAAGAAAATTGAGGGAGTCTGACTATAAGATTTTTAAAAACTCAGGTGAGTGGGTAACATTTTCGAATTAATTTCTAGAAAAGCATTTATAAGATCCCTTTAGCTAAATTTACTATTTATAAATCATACAAATATTCTTATTTGTCCTAGTTTTTCAATAATTGTTTTAATTAACGTAAACATATTGATCTTTATTGTTAATTTATGTTGTTGGATAAGAATAATTGAAATGAATGTATGATAAACAATATTATTTTTCAAAAATAGTTTTAAATACTTAATTCTATGTAGATATAAACATTTGCAATGCAACGACTCAATATGGGGAAAATGATAAATTTTGGACAAATGAAAATGATAGTTGAACAATGTTTAAAAGAGAAAATTTTGAAATTTTTTTCTTGCTCCATGCATGCTTGATTTTGTTGAGGAGGATTGAGTTCAGAACACTGGATGCTACCAGCAATTTTGTTAGCCCTTGGTGCGCTATGGTACACCTAATTAGCAGGGTGCTTTAATAGGAGTTTAGCCCCGTGCGATGGTCAACGCACGTGAAATGAAGGGATGGTTATTCATGAGCATTGTACTCATGCTTATTTTCATATGCTTCATGCCTACGCTTAGTTTGTGGCTCCTGTCGCGTTTGTTTTGTCATGGCTTTTAGCCATACTTAATTGGTTACTTTATCTTGTGGACTGTGTGTCCATACTTAATTGGTTATTTATCCTTGTAGACTGTGTTTCACACTTGTTATTCGTTCTAATAAAGCCCTCCTATATTTAAGTTAAAATTTATTATTTCTCAAGTAATTCTCTAAAATACTTTATCGAACTGCATTATTTTGAAAATTTTATATTTTATGAATAGCAAAAAAAAATTAATACATTTACGTGATTATGTTAGCAATGTTTAATTTTCACAATTATATTATTGAGAAAATTATTATTTATTTCTAGCTTAAGTATATGATTCATTCTTTCACTAAGTCACTTTGAGCATAATTCATTATTTTATATCTTCATATATTTTTATTATAATTTTTATTGGAATGCTACTCACCAATAAGTTCTTTGATCTTAGATATGATAACTGACCCTGTGCCTCCAGCAAATCATTAAAGGGCCATTTTTTTTTTTTTGAAAAGAGGAGGCATATTGGTGATTATTGTTTTGGTAAAACTATGTATTATATTTTTGTAATCATGGCTTTAGTACTTCACGTGCACCATAATTAGGTTCTACTCTTATTTTGTTATTATGTAAATTGCTAGAATGGAGTTAGTCTCCTTGATAATTTGGTTGACAGATTTGTTGTTGTAAAAATTTTGGAAGATTCAAATTATAGGAGGGTTTGTTGAAATTTTCACAAATGCTTAAAGCTTTACGAACTTTATTGTTATGTATAACTTACATATACGATAATTTAGTTTAATTTCTGGTTAGTCAAGGCTTATGAAATATGAGTTCACCTCATATTTCATGCCAATCACATTCTCAGTATCGGGGGCATGACATGGTCAAACATGATGTAATCTCCCATGGTTCATTCTTTTTGGGAATCAGAGCACATTTCTAACAGCTTTAAATAGGACCTCATTACTTTGATTCCCAAGCATAACAATCCTTCCATTCGAGATATGAGATCTATAAGCCTTTGCAATGTTTTTTATAAGATTCTTTCAAAGGTCCTTAGTAATAGCATAAGGCCTCTTCTCTCTAAGCTATCTCCCCTTTTAGATTGCTTATATCAAGGGAAGGCTCATTACTGATATATATTCTCCTGGCAGCATATCTCATGCATCAGATTCATATTGCTGGAAGGAAGAGAAGAAAGGTTGTTGCTTTGAAAATTGGGTTCACAGAAGGTTTTGACAAATTGTCTTGGACTTTCATTGAAGCTATTTTGAAGAAGATGAATTTTCCTACTAAATATATACAGTTGATTATGCAATGCATTACCACCATTCAGTTTCATATGCCAATTTTCAATGGCAGAGGACCCTGCCTATTTTTCCTTCTAATGGTATTCGATAAGGGGATCCGTTATCTCTTTATGTGTACATTCTTGCAGCTAATCTTCTTTCAAGATTGATTCTTCATAAGCAAGAGGCTGGTGTACACAGAGGTATCAAGATTTCTGCTGACTCTTATCATGTTATTCATTTATGCAGATTATTCAATTTTGTCTTTTGAACGTAACAATTCAAGCTCTCTTTGCAAACTTTCAGTAGATGGTTTGGACTTCAGATTAATAAATCCAAATCTACCCTAGTCATGAGCCCTAATGTCTCTCCTGATTTGAAGAACTTTGTATCTTAGAATTTTGGCATTCCTATATCAGATATACTAGGTAAGTATCTTGGTACTTGATATGGTGGTAATAATTACTAATACTACATAGAGAAGTCCTAAAGACTTTAGTGTAACATCCCTGATTTTTATCCATTTTAATTGTTGATTAATAATGGTGGTTACTAATTAAATGGTTTAATGGTATTTTGGAAGGATTGGAAGGTTATTTGCAAGAGGGAAATATATATATATATATATATATAAAATGCTGGCTGAGGAAACATGGCGACGACCAGTGCCGGCTGATTATGATTTGAAAATTTGGGCTTGTAAGCTAATCAGTGGAATCTTGCTTCTAATCTTGTTTCTAAGTTGGTATTCTCAGGATTTGAGTTTTGGAGCATTGTCGGGTCTATTCCATGCAAAACCTACGGTGATGTGGAGCACATATTTTTGGTGTGTTAGAAGAATTTTCTGCATCCTTTTTTGTGAAAATGAACCATGGGGCATGGTACTTTGATGACCAAATGCATGAGATTAAGCTTTGCTGATTGATCCCCAGACCTATTCTTGATTTTGGCTTATGTAATGTTCATTGCTTTGGAATTTTTGGCACTTGGTAATGATGTGTTGTTTGGGGGAGAGTTGTTTTATGCCTTTTGATGATGTCTCGAACACCTAGGATGAATTAATCAACATACTTGTTGGTGGTCATCTTTGGACTCAATGGATTTTGTCATATTGGGCTTTGGTTTTTGGTCTTCATTCATTGGCGTGTATGTTTTGAAAGTGATGTGAGAGTATTGAATTGTAGAATCTCACTGCATATGTTGTTGAAAATTAACGGGAATATTTGTCTTGGGTCATACTTGGACTTGGACTTGTGGACTTGTGATTGTGTACCGTGTTGTTTTAGTTGGCTTGCCCATTCCTTCTTTATTATTTGAAGGATTGAGGTAATTGGGGTTTTCTTTCTATCTCACCTTGATACATTGCATTAACATGATAATAGTTAAACATGTTCCCGTGAACTGATAGTAAGCAAATGGAACCTGATAGATAAATTAATCTATAATGTTGGATATGATTATGTAAAAATGCATATTCATGCTAGATTACATTCTTGTACTACCGTTCTATGCTGAGAGGTAGAAGGAGAGAGGTTTGGCTAAGGTCTTCTCCAAAACGATCATCTGGTCTTTCCTAAACTATGGTTGAGAGAACTATAGACTTTTCCCCCTTAGACACAGGCTTTTTTTTTTTTAAATAAATTTAGATGAATTGAATTCTGAAGGCTTACAAGGATCAAGATATCCCTCCAAATTTAAAAAGTGTTTAGTTACAAGGGTATTTACAAAGTGTCTATCAATAAGATTCTCATATTGATAATAGGATTTGATCACGCAGTCTTATGAGTTATGAGTGAAATTTTTATCATCTAGAGCAACTTTGACATACTTCCATGGCCATTTTCATAAACTATACACTTGTACTGTAGAAGGGAAATAAGGACAACTTTTAAGACTCTCTCTCTCTCTCAGTGCGCACTTGCTGGCAAGTTGCTGTTTGGTAAAAAAGGCGAATGAATAGCTTTATGCAATCATGGATCTAGAAAAGTTTATCAAAGGAGAATATTTAAGCTAAATGTAACTTTTGATATTTTTGAAGAACACATAATTCTAAATATTAATTAAAGTAATATATAAATAAATTATATAAAAAATTTAAAAATATATATTAGTTTCATTTGTATCATAAATTTATTTTTATAATAAATGTAAGAGAAAAGAATATTTTTAAGTATGTATACTTGATAATTTTAAAAAGAGTATGGGATAATTGAGTTTTTAAGGTAGCAATTGTAATTTAGAGGGGAGGGCAAGTGTAATTTTAATTAAAAACAAATTAACTTTTTCTTTCAGTGGAGGCAATTGCCCCCTCTAGCTCAATGTGGGTGCGTTCTTGGGTTTATGACTGTTTTTTGTGGATAGTTGGGGCAACATTGCCAATTGTTGGGGTTGAAGTTAGGGCAAGATTGTGAAGAATCTTTATTTATTTGATGTTGACAAAATGTTAACGTGACATTAACCTAATTTGTATCCATTTGGAGGTTGGCAAGTTTCATGAAGATAGTTAGTTATATTATTAGAAGAAAAGTATGTGTTTCTTGAAGGCATCATATTCTCAATAAATTTATAACTCAACACAATGTGAGTAGTCATTTTTCTAAGTCTCCATTATTTCAAATAAATTAAAATCTCAGTGGTCAAAGGAGTAATTTTTTTTTTTTCCTTACACCCAGTATGAGTAGTTTTAAAAAAACAAGTTTAGGCTGATTGTTTTGTTTTAGGCTTTTAGCCTACGCTCCCCCCCCCCCCCCAAAAAAAAAAAAACACACACAAAGACTCACCTGGCTCAAATTGGTTGAGCTTATCAAGTCTTTGGGTAGGATTTGAGATAAATTTTTTATGCCGAAAAAAAAATTTCAATTTTTGCCCAGAAAAGTAAATAAATTGTAAAGGATACGGCAATAGTGAGCAATTTCTGTTTATGCTTGTTTTGTTTATGCTGAAATCATATCCATGCTGGGAGAAAACAAGCCAACTGTTCTGTTACGAACTCAATCGGATTGTTCAACTAAATCAATCCACAGCGCCCTATAAACCCCCCCAAGAAATAAATGAAAAGAAAAGAAACAAGGAAAGAAAGAAAATGGGAAAAAAAAAAAAAAGCGCAACCACTTGTCTATAGCCAAACCCATTGAGAAAACAAGCAAGTATGCTTCAATCATGAATTATGAGCTATCTCCATGTCAAGGATGTGAGTTATGCTTCGCATAGTCGGTCGAGATTGAGGGTTTGCTTGCAAACAAGAAATAGCCAGATTACTTATCAAAGCCAATTCCTTCAATTTTTTGTGATTTGTAGGAGGTGACAGACGTGGGTCTAAAATCTCTTTGAAGTTGATGTTCTGAACACCAGATGTTTGTATGTGGAAATTAGATCTCCAGGATGTTTTCCCATGAGAATCTCAAAGACCAAAACACCAAAGCTAAACACATCACATTTTTCAGTGACTGCCATTGTGTATGCAAGCTCTGCGCCAACCAGTTGGAATAAATCATTAGCCAATTACATCAATGACAGAGACAATGATGATATTAGGTTGTTCAATTATTAAAAATAACCCATGCTGGAAGAAACTTAACAAAATGAAAGTATGCAACTAATGTGACTGCTCTAAAATATAATTTTTCAGACTTTAAGCATTTGCAAACTAGAAAATTCTTTAGAAATTGTAGATGACATGCCTGTGAAAAAACTTGTAAGTTGTGAAGGAGGCTCTCGAAGGCTAATTTAAAGCTAAAAAAATTCAGATATAGCACACGAAGCTAACCTGGAGCAGCATAGCCATATGTGCCAGCAACGGAAGTCCAAATAGGTGAATCTGGCTTCAGGAATCTTGCAGTGCCAAAGTCTGAGACATGAGCTTCCAGATTTTGGGACAATAATACATTCTTGCTTGATATGTCTCTGTGGATATTGGTGGGTTACAATCATGATGCAATAAGATAAAGCTTGCGCTACTCCTTTGATAATCCCAACTCTCTTTGGCCATTCTAACTCAATAGCTTTTTGGTCATTTCTCAGCATATCAATTAAGCTTCCCTTTTCCATGTTCTCAAAAATCAAAAATGTGTGTCTAGGGTCTGAGCAAAACCCAAACAACTTCACAATGTTACGGTGACGTGTTTCAGTCATGGCTTCTACCTCACTTTTAAAGGATTTTATACTTTCAATGTCTAAACTGTCTGCCTCACATTTTAACTTTTTATAGCAACTACCTGACCTCCTGGCATCCCCACTCTGTAAACTTTTCCTAATGTTCCCTCACCAATGCAGTAAGTGTCATCGAAAGTTCTTAGTGGCTTCAATTATGTCTTCATAAGCAATTCTACCATTGAAATACCATATTGAAAATGGACTTTTTCTCTCAGGTGCAGAGTTCTGTTTCACAGCTCTGGTCTTACAGACAAAAACAAAAATGCAACTAACACTGATGAAACAAGTAGTGCACCTCCCACAGAACCAACAATTGCTGCTATGACTTTCTTTTTTTGCTGCTTCCACCTCCAGGTTCTATGACTGAGACATTGCAAGCTTGTAGGCCCTGTACATTCCCACATAACTCTTTGTTGTTACGTAAATCCACTGGGTAGGAAGAATTAAATATGCCACTATTAGGTACATGACCCTCCAAATTGTTGAAGGAGAGGTTGATGCTTGACAAACTCAACATTTCACCAAGGGAGTTAGGGATAGAACCAGTTAGATTGTTGTGAGAGATATTCAAGCTTATCAAACTTTTCAGCTTGCCGAGATCAGATGGAATTTGGCCAGAAAGTGAATTGTAACTGAGGTCCAAAAGATCTTGTAAGGCTGCCAGATTTCCAATTTGGTATGGGATTGTTCCATTCAAGTCATTTTTGCTCAAATTTAAACTCTGCAAGTTTGAACAATCCCCTATCTCATAAGGGATTGATCCTTTTAGCATGTTTGCTGACAGGTCTAGCGTTTGCAAATTAGACAACTTTCCAATGCTTGCTGGTATCAATCCTGAAAGTTTGTTGCTGCTCAAAGATAGAGTGAAAAGGCTAGAGAATTCCCTATTTGTGGAGGAATCTCTCCTGATATTTGATTGGAAGACAGATCTAGCTCTGCAAGTTGGTTCAATTGAAAAATCTCACAGGTATAGTGCCACCTATTGAATTTCCAGACACACCAAGATATTGCAAATTTTTGCAGCTTCCCCAATTTGAAGAGAGCTCACCTTGCACGTTATTGTAGCTGAAATCCATGTAAGTAAGATTAGGATACACTCCAAAATCTTGATCTGCATGACCCCTTAGTTGGTTATATTCCATCCGAACCCTATATAAGGACGAGCAGTTTCTCAGGCTTATTGGGATCGGGCCAGTGAAACTATTGTAGCCAGCACTGAAATTCACAAGCTTGCCACCTTTGCACACTTGCGGTGGTAGCTCTCCAGTGAAATTGTTTTTCAGCAAGATGGAGGACAGTTAAAGTAGAGACATTTCCAAATTCTTGTGGTACAGGACCATCTAATTTATTTATGTGTAAGAAATACCTCAGATAGATTAGTCAATCTACAAAAACTAGGAGGAATCATGCCTGAGAGTTGGTTTCCAGACATTCTTAGAACACTTAAATGTGTACAGTTCCCAAGAGAGGGAGGAATGGGTCCATAGAAGCCATTCCATCTAAAGCTAGCACAGTTAAGTTTCTTATATTCCCCATTTCATCTGGAATTCTACCACCAAGCAGGGTGTCCTGGAAGAGAAGATTCCTGATCCCTATCAGTCCAGTCTTGGGCTGATCAGAACCCGTCAGGAAAAAGACGAGGGTCTAATGTCCCAGTGATATTGTTTCGTGAAACATCAAGCTCTTGAACTTGAGTCAAATTAGCAATTGAAATAGGTAGAGTGCCATTGAGATAATTTGTGGAAGGGTCAAGGTATTGCAGTATAGAGAGCACCCCAATGTTTTCTGGTATGCTACCACAAGGTTGTTTGTTTTGAGATCAAGACGAAGAAAATTTGGAAATGCGGAGAAGTTCAAGTTTTGAAGGGTGCCTTCAAGGCCAGTGTGAGCCAAGTTTATTTCAATCACACTTCCTGAAGAATTATCACATGTTATTCCACGCCATGAGCAGGGGCTTTGAGCTGCACTTGAGTTCCTTGCTGGAGAGACCCATGACTCTAGAATTGGTTGATCTGGAAGACTTTTTTTTCCACTGGAGTAAGGCCTCTGTTTCTGTCTCTTCATAAGTTCCGACGCAAAGTGCCAAGAAAACCAGACACGCAGTTTGAACTCCGCGGTAAACATTAATTCTATGCTTTTTCATTTTCCTGAAACTGGTTCTGTCTCCTCTTCTTATTTGTTCTGCACAGATTTGTGCTGTTTTCTGAGGATTCAAACAGGGATCTGGTTTGTTGCATGAATGAATGATGTCTCATTGTCCATGTAAATTGACTTTGCATGGGAACATGGCAGCTTTTGTGGTCGATGTCAATCTGATAAACACGGCATAATTCAAATTTGAATTATACAGTAGTCTATCTTCTAGCATTTCGTGGATTCTGTCTGATGGTTTTGGATTTGGACCTTCCCTCTGTTTTTATCTTTTTGTTATAAACTAAAAGGGTTGCATTTATTGAATATCCTGTCACGGTTGGCAGGTTTGGTATTGGCGTTGACTGTTGACGATTAAATGGACATGTCCTTGACTATTAAACGCAAATATATTATAAGTTCAACTGTCCCTTGATGGCAAAATCCATTTTCACTTCTTAGACAATATGGATAACAGAGCACGCTTGGTAATTTACTGTACTTTTGAGAAGAGTAATATAATACTCCCTCAGTGTTTTATTTATAGAAAAAAAAATATATTATACAATTTAAAAAAATTGATTAATTATATTAATTATGTTTGAAAATAAAAAAATTATACTACAATACCCTTTATTAATTGTATTAATCAAGTCTTCATTAATTATTTCTTTATTAAATATGAGGGATAATTTATGAAGCTTACAATAAATGCCTATTAAAAAATGTGATTTTACTTGTATAAAAAAATAGACTAAAAAGTAACAATTTTTCTTATAAATAAAAATAGCAGGAGTACTTCTTCCCATTCCTGGTAGCTTCAACTATCTAAACAAGAAAAATAAAAGTTATTGATTTTGTCTAAAAACATAATAAAATTTCTAATTTTACTTCTATTTGAATGAAAAATTTTCAAATTTATAGTATATTCTTTCTCATAGTGAATGAGTTTGAATAAGAATAATATTAAAAAAACATAATTAATATCCCATAATGTACCTTAACAGGGACTAGAGGGAGTGTCTTTATTCAGTTATTTACATATATGATATCTATACCAAGTCATGCAATTCAATAGCTACACTTGAGGTGGTTTATTTCTAAAATTGTGTGCAACATGGGAGGTCAACTAGTTCCTTATAAAATCTTATACTCCGTTATTTACCTGTTGTGTGTACCTTCTAAAAAGATTATTTAGTCTTTAATATAAGGCATATGGAATGTTCTTTAATATCATCTTTTAATTTTATCTTAGTTGTAAATTTAATTTATGGCTCATCTTTCTCTCCATATTTTTAATAGAGTTAAAAAATGAAAATTTTTTTCATTTTAAGACATTTAATGAGTTAACTATGATCTCTTGGTTCTAGTGAATGATGAAAGCGCAGTGTAATAGGGATAGGAGGGATTGCTCCTTCCTTATTCAAACATAACCAAATTTTAATCAATCATGCAATTAAAAAAATTGGTTAAATTTAATAATTATCTCCTAGATTAAAAAAAATGTAGACTAAAGATGTCCTTTTAATTGATCTTTGGTATGTAAACGAATCGAGTTTGTCTTGTATAAATAGTCAAAAAGTCAGTACATTTATTCTCTCACAATAAATGTGAGCTATTTCCACTTGCCAGTCTTGGTGTAGTAAAACCAAGTATTTGGCCAATCATCCTGCTATATGCATTCACCTATGAACTTTCTTTAGGATGAGAGTTGTATAGCGCAAGCATGCAATCGACATCAAATTTGATCTCAAGCCATAGTTGTTGGATTGGAAGACGCAGTGGAATATTATAATTTAAAATCCCAATTACAATTACGAACTAATCGAATTTGGTTAAGTCAAGGTAAATAGAAAAATACTTTTTAGATGTTGAACTTTCAAGCTTCCTTCAAGTGTTTGGATCTTAGGAGTTGACAACGAGATTAGCCTCCCTTTATCGATATCCACACGAACAACTCTTTAACACAAACAGTGTGCTCGTACTCCCAATATCTAATGCTTGTACATGCAGAAGCCTTGAAAGATCTGATCTTCTAGCCTCAGTCAGACGTTCCTTTTCTTTCTAGGGTATTTCATGGCTCTTAAATATTTTTCCATCAAGAGACTCTAAATCAACTTATGAAGCACATCCCCTTTCTATAATATATATAGATTAGGGTTTTCTTTTCTTTTAAATTTTAAAAATAATTACAAATTATTTGAAAATCATATCTTAAGCCAATGAAAATAAAAATTAATTTAGTTCATAAATTAAATTTATGATAGCATATCGTATTTGAATTTATCTTAT
This sequence comes from Prosopis cineraria, assembly GCF_029017545.1. Classification (NCBI taxonomy): domain Eukaryota; kingdom Viridiplantae; phylum Streptophyta; class Magnoliopsida; order Fabales; family Fabaceae; genus Prosopis; species Prosopis cineraria. Next base: position 20,940,524 of record NW_026555337.1, read on the forward strand.
AAATTCAAATTATAGAACTGATATGATATTCTCTCATACCATGTTAGTTATTAAATTTAATCTATTATATAAATTAAATTTAACTAACATAATATAATATTATATTATATATAGTATACACACGAATATATATATGTTGGGAAATATATTATATTATATTATATATGTATTGAATTTTATACATCATATACATATACATACACAAATATTTATCAGATAAATATTTAATGCATATATATATATATATATAATTCATTCACCCTAGATAAAGTATTAAATTCATTAAATTTAGACACATTTTTTATTCAATGAACTTAGACATTATAACTTGAGTTGGATTGTTATTGTGTGTGACCCTATAAGCCCATATAAAGTTGGTAGTAGGCTAGTAACGTCATTGGCCTACAAGTCACAAGTGCCATCTAGCAAGATATTCTGACTACCTATTCATATGGGGATTGATGATCCTATGTAACCCTATCATATAACTGTATCACATTCCTTTTATCACGTGATATTTTCGATCAAGTGTGAGACATAAAATTGTCATTCTCCTTTACCTGATAATTACTTTTTCGATCTCTAAGTGAATTGATTATAGTAATGGAAAAACTCTTTCCATTATAATACGGTCATACATTTTCTTAGTCTTACTCATTAAGAGCCTAGTAATATTTCTCAATTAATGTGAAGGATAAATTCCATCTTGATTACTCATATTTTTCTACACAAATATCATTAAACTCAATCATAACCTTTAAGATCACCTGGTTAAAGGTGACTTCTACTGGATCAAAGTTCAGTGGTCATCATATAGGAATCCATGATGATCTTAGGTCAAAGGCTTTAGTGATATGGTTACATATGAGATAAAAACTTATGACTTATATCATGCAACTTTCTCATAGTGGGTCGGTCTAACACCTGTACCCTTTTAAGTGCCCACAACTTTGATTTATATCTCCCTAACTAATTAAAGTCATACTAGTCTTGTTTCATCTATGATCCTTCATAGATGATCGACCAGAGACATTTAGGACAATTAATATAGTTTGTCCTAAGATACAGTTATCATAGTAAACATGTAATTAATATGATAATAAAAGAGAAATTAATTAAATACAAGTTTATAGTATAATGATTGGCCTTTAAGCACAATTTCCAACAATAATAAGACCATCAAAGATAACTCATAATTCAGCTTGTAAAGATGTGCATATTCTAATGTTTCTATAGTAGCCTTACAACCAAGCCCCTTCAACATTCTGTAGGAGGCAACCTGCACTAGCTCTACTGTAAACATACTTAACTACTCCATTGCAATTAAAAGTAATCCATTTTGGTAGAGGCTTTTTCCAAGTGATTGTTTTAGCATGTTTGGAGGTGTCCTAGCTATGAGTTTTACAAAGAGAAACACTTACATTAGTATTAAAATTAAGGAAAAACTAATCTTTAGTTCCTATAGTTTCATCAAATTTTGCTTTTAGTCCTTGTAGTTTTTTTAGTATTTTCAGTCCCCATAGGGACTAAAACTATTGAAAAATGAAAATTTAAAAGACTTGAAAAATAAAGGTCAGTCAATCTTTTTAAAACTATAGGGACTGAAAATAAAGGAAAACACTATAGGGACTATAAATAAAACTCGATGAAAACTATAAGATTAAAGATTGTATTTTCCTAAAATCAAAAAACATTCTTACCTTAGTCATGAACCCGTCTCCATAAGTAAAGATATGCTGGAAAATAAATTTATTGCACACTTCCTACAATTTCCAGCATGTGATGCCAAAGGTAGAAGCCCAAGCAATTTAAGTCATAGAGATTATGAAGTATCTAGCAGTCCAAAGGCTTATTCAAAAAGCAATTGAAATGGTTTGGAGGGATGAGCCGTCTTCATATATCACAAGCTATTTACAGTGTTGTAGAATATGATCAATCTTTTCACCACATTCACCACAAACACGTGCATAAATCACTAGTCGCCATATGTCTTCTAACTTGTTCACTATTAGTTAAGAGTGCACCATGAGTAGCAAGCTATAAGAAAACTTGTACTTATTGGGCACTCTCATGCTTCTAGATTACATTTCATTTGCTGTCTTGTACATTCCATTCATCTTCCATAATAACCTTATATGCAAATCTTACAGAAAAGTCACCATCACAACTTCTATCCTAGAATCACATTGCATTACCATCAAGAGGACTTGGTGGCTTTATACCGATAATAAAAAGAGGATTTAATTGGGAAGATCCCTTGCAAGGAGGGTCCAATTCCAAATACCATAAATACTAATAAAGTTACAGACTAGAAAAGCAAGCTCATCCTTCATGATTCACGAGGCAGTAAGGAATTTTAAAGGCCTACATTAGCAAGCCAATTATCATGCCAGAAACGAACCTTTGTACCATCCCCTATATCCAATCTTGTTCCCATATCCACATTAGCAAGCCAATTTTAAAGGTTATACTCGTGAGTATAGTGTGCTCATCAGCCTAAGGACTAATCTGGGCCTTTTAATTTATCTCAAAATGATCTCTTTTATTAATTATAAATTATTTTTTATGTATTTTTAATGTTATATTTATTAAAATAAAAGTGTACAAAATTATAAAAATAATATTAAGTTTATATTGCCCAAAGTTCATTTAGTATTGACTCATCTACAAAGATCACGTGACAAGCACAAGTATTTCTAGATCATTTGTACCTTGTATGTGTCTCATTTGTATTGAAGTTATCTCCCTATAAATAAAAGAACCCATTGTATGCACTATTCATCAACGAATACATATTCGAGTATTGATTTAGAAATGCTCTATTATTCTCTTATTCTCTTTGTTTATTTTTGTTTTATTATGGTATCAGAGCTATGACATAAATATGGCAACCACACCTCCCTCTGGTGCTTTCGGCACCATCTCACCATAGCCTCTTCACTCTCCTCCATCCACTCATCCCTTCAACTTCTATCATTTTATTACTGTAAAACTCACAAATGACAACTATCTCATTTAGAAAGCTCAGCTTCAACCTTATATTTATGGCCAATAGTTATTTGGGTATATTGATGGCTCAATACCTTTACCACCTTGAACACCGTCTGATCTTTCAAACTAAGCTTATCTTCATTGGTTCCAGCAAGATCAACTAATCCTATCTATTCTCATAGCCTCTCTTTCTGAAAAAATTAATCCTTCAAGTCCTTTGTCACAAAACCTCTCATGCAATGTGGGTTGCTCTTGATACTTTGTTTTCTCAAAATACACAAGCTCGACTTGTCTACCTTCATCAACAAATCACAACCCTAAAAAAAGGAGGAGAAATCATCTTCGAGTATTACCGTAGAGCTACCATTCTTGCAGATTCTCTCACTGCTGCTGGCAAACATGTTGCTGATGATGACTTTATCACCTATCTTCTTGCAAGTTTAGGCTCAGAATTCAACACCATAATAACTTCTCTCACTACCCAATGACACACTCTTAATATTAAAGAAATTCTTAGCCATCTACTTACCTTTGAGGCTCTTATGAATCGGCAAGACTCTATATCTTTGCCTGTTGAAATCACTACTAATGCTGTGAATCGAGTTGCTGCCAACTTTTTCTCCTACGCTACTCTTAAAGGTTGTGGCAGTAGCAAACAACCTTATTCTGGCCGTGGTAAAAGATACAGAGGACAGTACAGAGGTCATGGTGATCGTTACTTTACTTTTCAACATGATTCTGACCCACCATGTCAGCTTTGCAAAAAGTATGGCCACATCGCACATAACTACTTTCAACACTACAACCAAGCCTTACAAGCTCCACCACCTCCTACTATGGCTGCTCATTACTCTGACTATTCCATACTCTCTAATTTTCTTTAGTACCCTCATATAGGAGCTACTCATCACATGACTAATGATTCCTCCAACCTTAATCTTCATGTTGATTCTTACCATGGTACCAACGCAGTAAAACTTAGTGACGGTTCTCCTATGCCAATCCATTATCAAGGCGCCGACATTCTCCCAACTTTTTCTAGAAAATTTCTACTCTTTAATCTTTTACATACTCCTATAATCACCAAAAATTTACTGAGTGTTTGCTAGTTTTGTCTTGACAATAATATATTTTTTGAGTTTCACTCTCATTCTTTTTGTGTGAAGGACGAACAAACCAAGAAAATCTTACTTCACAGTCCAAGCCTTAACAAAATGTATCCTCTCTTTATCAATACCATCCCATATGCTTACTATGGTGCACATATGTCTATTGCTCATTAGCACAGTTTTCTTGGCTACCCTTCTCTCCATACTATTTAACATGTTCTCTCACACTACTCTTTTCCTATCACTACTCATAAAATGTCACAACAATGTTCAGCCTGTCCGGTCTCCAAAAGTCATCATCTCCCATCACCACCATCTCCTCATCGTTCTATGTTTCCTTTTCAACTAGTGTTTTGTGATGTATGGGGTCCATCCTCAACTATTTTTGTTACTGGTTTTAAATATTATGTTAGCTTTGTTGATGATTACTCTTGCTATATTTGGCTTTATCCTATCAAAACTAAAGATGAGGTTCAAATTTTTTTCATCACTTTCATTAACTAGTTCTCACTCACTTCAACACTCACATCCGCTCTTTCCAGTCTGACTGGGGTGGTGAATTTTGCTCACTTCATAAAGATCTCCAATCCTTAGGCATCTATCATCGCATCACTTGTCCCCACACCTACACACAAAATGGTACTATTGATGATGTCACAGAACAATTTTTGAAACTAGTGTTGCACTCATGTCTCACAATCATGTGCCTCAACCTTACTAGACATTTGCCTTTGCTACCACATCTTATCTCCTTAATCGATTACCCAACCTAACATTACACAACAAAAGCCCATATGAACTCTTTTTTCATCAAATGCCAACTATCATTTTTTAAAAATTTTTGGCACTGCATGTTGGCCAAACCTATGGCCATATGTGCCAAATAAACTAGCTGCTCGTTCCACACTGTGTGTATTTTTAGGCTATGCTTTAAATCATCTTGGGTATCTTTGTCTTCATCTTCCCACGAGCCGACTATACACTTCACGTGATGTCATTTTTAATGAAATCATTTCCTTTTTTAAGCCCCACTAACATATCTCCTTGGCTTAATAACACTAGGCCCATATCTCCTACTTATCTCATTTTACCTTCTATTCCACGACCCACATCCACTAACCCATATACTTTACCTAATTCACCTTTTATTAATTGTCAGCCACCCCTCACTCCTTTATCCTCTTCCTTTGCACCTTCTTCATCACCCTCTCTTTCATCCTCTCTGTCTCAAATCGCCACCGACAGCCCTGCCCCATCATCTCATTCCCCACCTCTTTCCCACCACATGATTACACGCTCTAAAGCTCATATCTACAACCCAAGACACTTCCTATCGACTTTGTCTCTGCACCACTACCTCAAGCCCACTGCATCTCGGTAACTGAACCTCCTACACCTTCTTCTCTTTCTCAAGCTCTTAAAATTCTAGAATGGTGCTGTGCCCTGCACACTCAGTTTCAGGCTTCACTTTCCACCAATACATGGGTGTTAGTTCCCTCTTCACCTGATATAAATCTCGTTGGTTGTAAGTGGATTTTTCACAAAAAATTTTGAGCATATGGCTCCCTAGACAAATTTAAAGCTCGTCTTGTTGCCAAGTGCTTTCATCAACAACCTAGTATTGATTTCGGTGATACTTTCTCTCTAGTAGTGAAACCTGTCATCTTTCGGTTTATCCTTACCATTGCTATCTCCAACCACTGGTGCATCAAGTAGATTGATATACAAAATGCTTTCCTTCATAGCTTCCTTTAAGAAGACATGTATATGCAACAGCCCTCGGGATTTGTTCATCCTTAACATCTCTATCATGTTTGCAAATTAAATCAAGCCATTTATGGCCTTAAACAAGCTCCACGGGCTTGGTTTGCCAGATTAAGCTCCAAACTTTATCACTTGGTTTTCTCTTCCTCCCAGTTAGACTCCTCTCTCTTCATCTGCAAAAAATCATCTTTGCACTATTTATGTTTTGGTCTATGTTGATGACATTATTATTACTAGCTATTCTATGACTGTTGTTCAAGAATTAATTGATATCCTTGGTATATCCTTTCTTGTTAAAGATTTGGGCTCTCTCTATTATTTTCTGGGAGTTGAAGTTTTGTCTAATTCATATGGTTTAATTCTCTCCCAACGCAAATATATTGAAGATTTATTGGTTAAGTCAAAAATGTCCAAAGCCCGATCTGTCTCTTCTCCTATGGCACCCAATTCTAAATTATCTATCTTAGATAGTCATGCCTTTTCTAATCCTGTCCTTTATCGAAGTATTGTTGGCAGCTTGCAGTTTCTTAGCTTTACTAGACCAGACAACATATTTGCAGTTAATCGTGTATGTCAATTTATGCACCACCCTAAAGAAACCCATTGGATTGCCGTTAAATGCATACTTAGATACTTGCATGGTACCACTCATTTTGCTTTACACATTCATCCATCTACCAATCTATCTCTTTCTGCCTTTTTTGATGTTGACTAGGGAGGCAATCCAGATGACTCTCATTCTACGGGTGCCTTTGCCATATTTTTTGGTCCCAATCTAGTTGCCTAGAGTTCTAAGAAACAACCTACAATTGCTAGATCAAGCACGGAAGCTGAATACAAAGCCATATCCACCACAACTAGTGAACTCATCTAGCTTCAAACTCTTCTCTATGAGCTTGGCATCTTTCTACCACAAGCACCCTTTCTTTATTGTGTTAACTTAGGAGCTACCTATCTCGTAGCCAATCCCATTTTCCATTCCAGAGCTAAACATATTTCCTTGGACTATAACTTTGTTTGAGAGCGCCTCGCTGCTTGCCTTATCCACATTTTTCATGTCTCATCCAAGGATCAACTAGCTGACATCCTGACCAAACCTCTTCCCTCCTCTCAATTTGCTACAATTCGCTCAAGCCTTACTGTTCTTCCAGTCCAATATGACTCGTAGGGGAGTATTGTCTCATCTACAAAGATCACGTGACAAGCACAAGTATTTCTAGATCATTCTGTACCTTACACGTGTCTCATTTGTATTGTAATTGTCTCCCTATAAATATAAGAATCCATTGTATGCACTATTCATCAATGAATAGATATTCAAGTATTGATTCAGAAATGCTCTATTATTCTCTTGTTTTGTTTGTTTATTTTTGCTCTATTATTTAGATAGTCAATTTCTAAAATTATAAAAATTTTGATATTAAATTAGCTAGTTCATAATAAATCTGCACTGGCTAGATTTTTTTTTTGACCATATGTGCTCATTAGATTTTTTTTTATTTTAATAGATTGATGATGAACAAAATTATTAAAAAAATTTAAATTTGATAAAAATAAACCTGAATAGTTCAGATCTCATAGTGATGAGTAATTTGGTGTTCATCCTTTAATGAGTAAGGAAGACAATCTAGATCTAATATTAAATTTTTTTATAATTTTTTAATTTAATAAATATAGCATTAAAAATATTAAAAAAAGTAATTTAAAATTTAAAATAAATTGAAGGGTCGAAATTATCTCTTGGCCTGATGAGCACCCAGCGCACCAACACTACCTAACAAATGATGACATCAGAAGATGGCGGTCAAACAAAACTTTGGTGAAGTGTTATTACTCTTTTGACCAGTGGATGCCTATAAATGTATACCTAAAAGCTAAAAGTTTCCAATCAACTCTGAGATCAGATCAAGCTAATCTTATTGTCTTGAATTTCCCAGAACATTTTTGCCTTAATTTGCTTGAATATGGCTAAACGCAAGAAGCTGATATTAATGTTCTAACTTTGCTTTGCTGTTTGTGCTCCTCATCTCCACCAAAGTGTCTTCAAGAGAAGCTTTTGGGGCGGCGTCCAAGATTCACATGACGGGTAAGTTAGCAAAGAATTATAAATTAGAGGAAATGCAAATATTAATTCTTATAATTTTATTGTGTTTTATTATTGATTCTTGTATATTTTTCTGTTGGCTTAGGTTCTTATAGTTCTTTTTTTCATGTAGCAATGATGTTATTAGCCCCTCTATTTTTAAATATTCTCACTGGCATTAATAGCTATATTGTATGTCATGTAACTAACATCATTTTACTATACGTCAAATGAATATTATGTTTTATTTTGTTCATTTTTATAGACTTTAAACTTGCCTTTTCACCTCTGACTTGGTTTTGTTCACCACACCAAGAGATACCTTGTTTTAATTTATTTTTTTTCCTGATTTTGAAGCCATTGATAATTATTTTTGGTTAAGTTTATTTTGTTTTCATGTACTTTGACATAGTCTTCATTTTCTTTCAATTGATCTTCATTACCCTATATTTTGTGATTGTTATGTCTTTTTCTTTTTTATTTTAGCATTTCATTTAACACTATTAGTTTTATTTATAAGATATTTTAATGTTGTTAATGCCACGTCATCATAACGCTTTCCTGTACATGATATTTAAATGGATTAAGAACTTCCGGAAAATTATACTTTTTAATTCATATATTTTTATATTATTACACTTGTGTTAGAGATAGAGATTTATTCTCTTAATATATATTATCTATTAAGATTTGGTAAGTCTTGATATATAATATATATTAAGAGAATAAATATCTATCTCAACAACACACTTCAATCTTTATATTAAAATTTTATCATTTTAGTCTTCATAATTTTCAAAATTCTATAAATTTAGTCATATTATTGAAATTCTGACAAGGCTTTGATAAATTCAGTTATTATAGCATTTATAACGTTATTCTCGTAAAACCACTTTGCTATTTTTAATTCTTATTATAAAGCACTTTCACTTAATTCACTAGAATCAATGAATGATAATTAACTCATTGAATGTCTTAAAATGGAAAAAAAAAATTCAGTTTTACCCCTAGCTATTAAAAATAGGAAGAGAGATATATAAAGTATACAATGAACCATAAAATTAAATTTACAATAAGAGCAAAATTGAAAAATAATAATAAATAATCCTTCATGTGCTTTATGTTAACTACTAAATAATTTTTTTATAAGGCGTTTTATAATAAAGACCAGAAAGAATATTTCTTTGAAAAATGCTTTCTTTTTGTGTATTATATATCTGTGTGTAATTTATTTTAATACAAGACCACGGGTAATAGCACATACTCAAGCACAGGACCACAATCATCATCATCATCCTGGTTCTCCTCCTTGATCAGCATACAGAAGTCTCGTTGGAAATCAACTCCTTCGTCAAGAGAAAGCTGAACGATAATTTCACTCATGTGTAATGCTGATTTGGTGTGCTAGTTAATAGTAGCAAGAATATTAGTTGTTTTCTGGTGTAACTTTAATCGTCCCATTGGACTAACAAATGTGTATTTACTATATATCGATATGATGATTTGGTGGTTGACAATTTTTAAGTACTTTTGAAAATACTCTTCGAGCATGAAAATATGACGAGGCTCTGATGAGCCTCCAATGAACAACTTAATTAGCTAAACTTTATGTAATCAAAATAGAAAAAAGTGTTTTACTGTTATATATGAGAGAGACAGCATAATCCATCAACATAACAAACAAAACAAAACCACCAAGCCAGCCTCATTGAAATTGGCTCATGATGGCTCTAGAGCCAAAATACTGTTCATGTGAACAGTATCGGCTCCTTGGTGAAGCCATCTTATTGGGTGTTAGGGTAATTTTCAGTGAAATCAATTATTTAGCCCAAAAAATCGATTATTGTCTTGTCCAAATATGCAGTATGATTGATTGATTATAGGGATATGCATAGCTATAGAGTTTTGGATATAGCTGAATGGAGTAAGGCTGTAAGGGTAATTAACTCGGTTGTGTCCACTAGTTACCTAGAAAAATAGGTGAGGCTATTTCTAGAATGCAAAATGACGCTTGATGGCATAATGAGACAAAAATATGTTTCATAAACAAAATACTATTGGAGATTTCTTGCTGTTACAATGCATGTATGATACTATTGAAATAATAACTGTGGAATGATATAGATAGTTACAGTCCATTGTCTACAAATGCAGTAGAAATCATATAAAAACTGCAATGTTTATTATAAAGTATATTTCATATTGATGATGGTGAGCACACATGAGTGAAAAGAAATTATATGACTAGGAGTATCATGTGTATAACTGAATTTGTTCAAATACTTGTTGTATGCAGAGAATGGGTTTTATGCTAGCCTTGATGTCACAGAAGGTTATATGGTCATCAGTTTTGATTTATAATTGAAAAGTTATAAGATGTGGAAGAGCTAATTTCAGCCTATTGATCTTATGAGTTTGTTGTGATGGGGTGTTTTCTAACTCATTTGGTTGATTGCTAAGGAAATGAGATAAGTTTAAATCTAATTTCTGTTGTTTTTCCTTAAAATGTTTTTTTCACTTGTGAAATCATGAAATGTTTGAGAAGGTCATAAAGATTAAATATTGTTTAATATTATTAAACCAATTTAATGCTGAATAAAAACTTCTCCCCATGATGTAACTCTATGAACTTAAAATCAAATTGTGGTTTTCTCCAGAATCCAAGGAGACAAAATTAATTTAATAATTTTAAAAAATTAAATTAAGTAAACTAATCCAATGCTTTTTTAACTCTCCTAAGCCCATTTAATAACTCATTTTTATTCTTTAGTATATATATTATCGAAGCTCTTTTTATGTGGACAGTGTGAGCTTTTTTCTTTTAATTCACTCACATAATAATTATAACAAAGCAAAGCCAGCCTTCATCAATTGCCCCAAAAACTGAGGGCTTGTTTGTTTTCTATTTTTAAAAGCTGTTTTTTGTTTTCAAAAATTTATTTGGATTAGTGTTTTCCATTTAGTTATTTGCAAAACTGTATTCATTTTTTGTTTTTAAAGACAAAAAAGTAGAAACAACTTTAAATAATTTTTATTTTATTTTTCTTGTTTTTAGAAAATTATAGTTACCTTGATCAATTTTTATTATTAATCACCACCATTAACTATCTATAGCTATCACTATCAGTCCATTTTTTACTTTTGAAACTGTTTTTTAATTGACATAATCAAACAAATTTTCATTTCATTTTTTTTAAAAGAAATTTTAAAAACTACATTGCAAAACAATTTTTAAAAATAAAAAATGAGAATATAAATCAAACAAGTCCTGAAACTCCTATACTTGAACAAGAAACCATAAAACGAAACGGAACCAAGTGAAACAAAAGAGAGCTGAGCAGCCTAGCACAGAGCAGAATATCATAGCACTGCCCATTCAATGATATCAATCAAACCACCAACATCATATCTCTATCAAGCAAGCTTTTATGGCCGTAAAGCTCACAACACCCAATCCAGCATCCATGTCAGTAGCTTCTGAGAGATTGTTTTGCATTATCCATGAAGGAGTGTTCAGAAGCCAACCAAAGTTTGTGTTTTTTCCGAGGCTTAATCTGAATGTATGTGTTTGCATTTCTTCCTCCATGCAAGATGACATAGCCCATGAAATTAAAGAGTGATATTTGTCATGGAAGAGAATATGAAACCACAGCTGAAGGCAACCAAGCATGATTGAAATCCGTAAACCCATCTACACTTCACGGCATCTTTCAAATCATACTTTAAAGAGAAATCAGAGTCATGATTAATATTAGAAAATTTGAGCCACTTGCCAGTTTGATAAGTAGTTTCAACCTTACAAAACTCTGCTGTAAATTTTCTCTTGAACAAACATGCATGAGTCCACGCTTCTCTTGAAGTATTCCCTCCCGTCTTTTTTTTTTTTTTTAAATTACTTCTAACTAACTCACAAAAACCAAGACTAGTTAGTTGAAAGCTAAAATCTATCTTTGGACTTTTAATTTTATATAGAGTTTCAGTTTGGTCCTTAATTTTATAAAGTGTTTTTTCAATTCTCTAACTTTAACACCATTAATTCAAACAGGTGTTTTTTTATGTCAATAATTATTATTTTAAAAAATTAAACTTAATATATTAACATTTGATAATATTTTATTAATATTTAAAAGTTCAATGTAATAAATTATTGTAACAGTTATGAGATTAAGGAGACACTTTATAAAATTAAAGGATAAAAATAAAATTTTACATAAAGTTAAAGGACTAAAGTGTAATTTAGCATAATTAAAATAATAAAATTATCTTGAAAATAAATCACTTTTCAATTTTTCCCCTAAATTTAAAAAATAAAATGATTTCATATGAGGATATAATTTTCTTGATAATTGAAACATTGCACTTCTTTGTAGGATTTACTAGAAATTAATTTTGGAATTGTATGTCAAAATTTATAAAAATTTAAAAATAATTTATATAAAAAATAAAAATAGAATGTGACTAATAAAAGTCATTACTTGGAGCATTGGAGAAAGATGTAAATTAGGAATATTCAACTTATACCTATCTCGATTAGCTCAATTCTATCCCAATAATATCGAGATGGGTCTTGTTTTGGCCTGAAACCAATTAAGACAAAACTTTTACGGAATGAGACATGAAATGGGTTAGGGATGGGACGGGACACGAGATTGCCCTTGAAATGTTCAATCCCTTCGCGAATATTATATATATATATATATATTACTTATTTTATAAATATACATTAAATATATTAATTATATTAATATAATTTATACTATATTAATTATATTAATTATAATTTCAATACGTGTAATTCTTATTTAAAATTAAAATTTTTGTATATTAATAATTTTAATGATATAGAGTTACAAACTTAGAGAGTAAGCAGTATAGGGTAATATCTTTTTTTATAATAATATAATTTATTTTTATATCTATCTATTTAATAACTTTTATTTATATCATATTTTTAGCTTTATTTTCATATGTTAACTAAAGAAGAAGAATAATGACTTAATATTGTGTCTGACTTGCTTATTGTTATTGCTTTTATAGCCTATAGATCACTTATAATTATTATCATAATATGTTATATACTTGTAGTTGTGATTGATATAATTTAATAATTAATTTTAAATTATTGTGATTTATGTACTTATATTGTTATGATTTTAAACTCAATAAATTATGTCTAAAATTTCAATGAATGTTATTATTTATACCTTTCCCTCACATTGTCCGATTTATCGAGACTGTGGGATGTACGATCTTATCTCGATTTCTAATAGGATGGGATGGAATATGGAACCAAAATTTAGTTCAAATTTTTTTTTAAAACAGGACACGAGATAAAAGTATTTCGATCTCATCTCGTCTCGTAAACACTTTTATTGTAAATGACTAACACTGGGCATAGGGGTAAGAGCCGATTATATTGGGCTTCAATGAAACACCGTTCACACCTCTGGTTTGATAAGTAAGCCCATTTTAAAAACATTTTTTTGAAACATTGCAACTTACTTTCAAACCAAAAAGCTGAGCTCGAAGATCCAGCCTGCTCTGTTTATGATGAACCGACATTTGCAACGAGTTAACGAGAAACAGTATGTCCAGCAAGAAGTGATTTCTTTGCAGTATCCTCTAGAAGATTCGGTTGATTTTCTCAATGGTCGAGAGGGAATACTGATGCAGAGGAGGTGCGCTTCATCTTTCGTCTTTGAATAAATCTGCGATCTGTGCCTATTGCTGTTGCAAAAGATACTGCAGTTTTTTTCATCTTTATGTGTTAGGGAATTCTAAGCCCCGTCAATACGGTTTTTAATATTTCTGACGTAAACAACAAATTATAATGTTAGAATTTGTCGGTCTTAAACCGGGAAAATTGTGCAGAAAATGTTATTGGCGTGATTGGTAGCTTAATTAAATTGAATTAAGGCGATAGCTCTTTCAAAAGACCTTTTCCATTATTTTACTAGGCTATTTTTTCCATTAAAATTTTATCTCTGATGTTGAAGTAATTTTTGTGAGACATTTTTCCATATATGTTTGTTCTGTTATTCGGGAATCATATACTGATATGCATGGTCAGAGAAATATTCTAACTGTTAAGAACCTCACTGCACTGTTCAACAAAATCATTCCACAGCTCACTACAACGCCAAAAGTAAGCAAAACTTGTATATACATGACTGAATGTTTGTAAACGTGTAAAGGTGCTGAAGCCACTTCCTTTATTTATGATTCGACATTCATTTCACCACCACAAAAAAAAAAAAAAAAAAACTAGTGTACACATGACTACAAGTTTCTAAACATGCAAGTAACGGCGCTACAACCGCATGTTCATAGTAAAATTCATAGAGGAAACAAGAAAACACACTTCAATCATGAGTCACAAATCACAACTCGCGAGCTGTCTCCTTGTCAATCATGTGAGTCATCTTTAGCCAATTATATCAATGGCTGCAAGACATATGATTTCTTTTTGCTGCTTCCACTTCCAGGTTCTATGACTGAGACATTGCAAGGTTGCAGTCCTTGTATATTCCCACATAAGTCTTTGTTGTTACTTAAATCCACTGGATAGGAAGTATTAAATATGCCACTATTAGGTACATGACCCTCCAAATTGTTATAGGAGAGGTTGATGCTTGTCAAACTCAACAATCCACCAAGGAAATCAGGGATAGAACCATATAGATTGTTGTGAGGGATACCCAAGGTGGTCAGATTTTCAGATTGCCAAGATCAGCAGGAATTTGGCCAGAAAGTGAATTGTAACTGAAGTCTAAAATTTCTTTTAATGCTGCTAGATTTCCAATTTGGTATGGGATTGTTCCATTCAATTCATTGCTGCTTAAATTAGGCTCAGCAAGTTTGAGCAATCCCCTATCTGATAAGGGATTGGTCCTCTTAGCATATTTGCTGATAGGTCTAATCTTTGCAAATTAGACAACTTTCCAATGCCTGCTGGTATCAGTCCTGAAAGCTTGTTGCTACTCAAAGATAGAGTGGAAAGGCTAGAGGAATTCCCTATTTGTGGGGGAATCTCTCCTGATATTTGATTGGAAGACAGATCCATCTCCACAAGTTGGTTCAGCTGAAAAATCTCACTTGGTATAGGACCAACTACTGAATTTCCAGACATTTTAAGATATTGCAACTGTTTGCAGCTACCCCAATTTAAAGATAGCTGGCCTTGAACTCTATTGTAGCTAAAGTCCATATAAGTAAGATCAGGATACACTCCAAAATCTTGATCTGCATAGCCTATTAGTTGGTTATATTCCATCCGAACCCTATATAAGGATGTGCAGTTTCTCAAGCTTATTGGAATCGGGCCAGTGAAACTATTGTAGGCAGCACTGAAATTTACAAGCTTACCACCTTTGCAAACTTGCGGTGGCAGCTCTCCAGTGAAATTGTTTTCAGCAAGATGGAGGGCAATTAAAGAAGACACATTTCCAAATTCTTGTGGTACAGGACCATCTAATTTATTTATGTGTAAGAACACCTCAGATAGATTAGTCAATCTACCAAAACTAGGAGGAATCATGCCTGAGAGTTGGTTTCCAGACATTCTTAGAACACTTAAATGTGTACAGTTCCCAAGAGATGGAGGAATGGGTCCATAGAAGCCATTCCCATCTAAAGCTAGCACAGTTAAATTTCTTATATTCCCTATTTCATCTGGAATTCTACCGCCAAGCAGGGTGTCCTGAAAGAGAAGATTCCTGATCCCTATCAGTCTTTTCTTGGGCTGATCAGAGCCACTAGGAAAAAGATGAGGGTCTAATGTCCCAATGATATTGTTTCGTGAAACATCAAGCTCAAAAACTTGAGTCAAGTTAGCAAGAGAAAGAGGTAAAGTGCCATTGAGGTGATTTGTTGAAAGGTCAAGGTATTGCAGCTTAGAGAGAACCCCAATGTTTTCTGGTATGCTGCCAACAAGGTTATTTGTTTTAAGATCAAGACAAAGAAGATTTGGAAATGCAGAGAAGTTCAAGTTTTGAAGGGTACCTTCAAGACCAGTGTATGCCAGGTTTATTTCAATTACACTTTCTGAAGAATTATCACATCTTATTCCACACCATGAACATGGGCTTTGAGCTGCACTTGTGTTATGTGCTGGAGTGACCCATGAGTCCAGAGTTGGCTGGTTCGGAAGACTTTCTTTCCACCTGAGAAGGGCTTCTGTTTCTGTCTCCTCATATGTTCCTAAACAAATTGCCAAGAAAACCACACATGTAATTTGAACTGCAAGGTAAGCATCAATTCTGTACTTGTCCATTTTTCTGAAACTGTTTCTCTCTCATAGACTTTTGCTGTTTTCAGGGGATTTAAATAGGACTCTAGTTCTTAGATTTGAGTCTACCGTCTATACACTTAATTTTGCATGGGAACAAGGCAGCATTTGTTGTCACTTGTCAATTTGATGGACATGGTATAATATAATTTTTCAGTTATATAATATTCTATATTTGAGCCTTTTGTTGATTCTAATGGTTTTGGACTTGACCTTTCCCACTGTTTTATTATATTTTTCTCATAAACTGAAAGGGGTGTGTTAGTTAAAATATTCTGTCTTGGTTGGTATGTTCGGTCATGCCTTTAGTTTTTAAGGCTTAAGTTGAAATGATGAATTATCTTGACTTTTAGTCAGTAGTTTTCTCTTTGGCTTCTATACAATGTATTTGTGCATTTGTCTTGATCTTGTTAAATTTTCTTATAGTTAGTTTACCGTATCATTTATACATTAACTATTACAAATAGTTGGCATGAATGATTGAATTCTTGTTCTTTAAACAAGTAGTTAGGATTCAATTCTCAACCTTTATATATATTCCTACTTGGGAGATGCTTACATTTTGCTTTTAATACTCTGAAAGAGATTATCTAATGCTAGTGAACGATGCTTCTAGTGTCTCACTAAAAAAATTAATAATGAAATAAATCTATATTATGTATAAGTAACTTTTTACATGCCATTTCTTAAACGACAAATTAATGAATAAAATTATTTACACAAGTTTACAAAATTTAAAGGCTCTATTGTTAAGTTTTGAATATAAAAATTTCTATTTGTAAATAATCTGAAATTTAAATAATTCAATTATGTATGATTCAGTGTTCATTAACTTGAAATTTGATGAATTTATTGACCAAAAATATTGACTAAATAACATAAATTAAAATTAGATTTTGAGAATGCAAATTTTAAATAATTGTAACAAAACTATGTGAAGGCCCAAATTAATTCGTCTAATTTAAAACCTTTGAGCAATATATAATACCAATTTGGCAACCAAAACCACGTGAAATCTCCCTAGTCCCTTAGATTTTTTTTTTTAAATAAAAAATTATATGGAAGACAAATATAAAATATATCTTCACATTTTTTTGACTTCCAAACCCCAAGTTGACATGAGGAACAAGTCATCCACATAAATGTGTTCTTTGAACAGTTATTCTTTGAAAGGTCAAGTTGCTAATTTTAAATTCTCAATTAATCATATATTTAATCAATGATAGATGATAGGGTATTTATTTTGCATTGATGTCACATCTCACATCAATAAAAAGTAAATAAATAGTTGTATTTGATTTTAATTTTACTTTGTATATTGATGAAAATATTGGAGTACAGTTTGCAGTCTTTTATTTTTCTATAGGGAGAGACTTAGGAACTTAGCCTTATTTACTTAATATACTTTTTTTCCAATCAAATCAAAACAAGTGGATCTTAAAGTGTTGATAATATTAATAACAAGAGTTTGTTATGGAATAAATAATATATGTATCACAAGAGTTTGTTATGGAATAAATAATATGTGTATAAAAGATCCACATGTTTTTATTTAATTGGAAACATGCGCTTTAAGTATACAAGGCTAAGTATATAAGTTCTCGTTTTCTATAATTAGATGGCTTTTAATTTTAAAATACCTTTTTGGACCTTAATCATGAAATAATGGTTGTTTTCTCTTGATTTGTGATTAAATGTTATCCATGTTTTAAATTGGGGATTATTGAATTACTTGTTGACCGACAAATTAGGAGTGATGAGGGTTGTAGGGCTTATGATAGGTCATGCAACTAAACATCCCTGGTTTTGAGATGAGAGATGGAAGGATTCACTTGTAGTAGAAATATGCATTGGAAATTATGTGCTATGTGGACAAAGAAGGGAGATTATGATACTTCTTACTTCCATACCAAAACCACCATTTAGAGACGAAGAAACAAAATTCATGCTTTGAGAGTGTATATAACTTGGGAGATTACCTATCTTCTGATGAGAATGTATATGATTATTTTGTTTAAGCACTTTTGAATTCTGTATCAATGAATGCTGAATGGTTATGCTGTTGATAAAGGCTGTACATGTTTCTAATCTATGAAATTAGGACTTTTGTAATGGATATTGTGGTCTAAGTTTTGTAACCGATGTATATGTTTGAAGTTCTATGCCCTGAACTTGTGTGCTTGGATGTTAAACCATTAATATGGTAATCACTAATACTGTATAGAGAAGTCCTAAAAGACTTTAGTGTAACATCCCTGACTTTAATCCATTTTTAATTGTTGATTTATAATTTTGGGACTAATTAAATGGTTTACTTGGAAGGATTGGGAGGTGATTGGCAAGGGGGAATTATATGTGTATGTATATATGTACGGCCACGACCAGCACCCGATCATTGTGATTTGAAACTCTGGCTTGTAAGCTAATCAGTTGAGTCTTGCTTCTACTTTTGCAAGTTGGTATTGCTTAGGATTTGAGTTTTGGAGCATTTTCATGGCTATTCCATGCAAAACTTAGGGTTTCTAAGCAGGGTGATGTGGAGCAAAAATTGTGTGTTTTTGGACAAGTTTCTGCATCCTTTTGTGAAATTGAACTATGGGTATGGTATTCTTATGACCAAATGCATGAGGTTAAGGTTTCCTGATTGAACCCTGGACCTATTCTTGAGTTTTGGCTTATGTAGTGTTCATTGCTGATAGAATACTATTAATGGTTGGGTAATGGGTAATTTGGGTAGAGATATATTAGGAATAAATATTATTTTAAGCTATCTTCTATTTAATAATATTTTTTAGGTTATTTTCTGTTTTAATGGCCCTCAAATTCAGGAGTAGTGGGTACTTGTAGATTAAGTCAATAACTTTGTTTTTTTATTTATTTCAGGTAGTTATGCGCCATTATCTGAGTTATGGATTAGTGAGTCTTTTTTTAGGAATTATTAGTTATTTTTTTGTCTATAAATGGAGGTACATATCATGTAGAAATGATCTGGAAATAAAATAATTATTTATTTATATTAATGGAGATTCTCCTTGGCTTTATTAGATGTATGAGATAAAGATTCTTGCTCATCTTCTATTAAATATTTCTCTTCTCTTTATTACTTTATGAAATTAGATTCTGATTTCATATTTTAATAAAAGATTTATCTTTCTTATTTCTCTCTACCTACTTTGAATCCTATCTTGGAAATGAAAGAGTTGAAAAGTCATCAATTGTCTTATGGCCTAGTGGCTTGGAAGTTGGAACTTCTCCTTAAGCAGGAAGTTGCAGGTTCATCATACTTATAACATCATGCTGTTAGTGCCTGTCCTTTTAAATTATTAAAAAAAAAATGCTCAGGCTGATTGTTTTTTCTAGGCCTTTAGCCTATGCTGCTTGTTTTTTCCTAGACTCGCCTGGCTCCAATTGGAGTTTGTCAAGTCTTTTGGTAAGGTTTGAGATGAATTTTTATAAGTAAAAAAATTGCAACTTTTGCCCAGAAAAAAGTGTAAATGATACTGAAATAGTGAGCAATTTTCTGTTTATGTTTGCTATGTTTATGCTGCTGGAATCGTAATCCATGCTCGGAGAAAACACTCCAACTGTTCTGTTACGAACCCAATCACACTGTTCAGCAAAATCAATCCACAGCGCCGTATAAACCCCCCTCCAAAAAAAAAAAGAAAGAAAAAAAAAAGAAATAAAGAAAAATGAAAGAAAAAGTCCAACCACTTGTCTAGTCAAACTCATTGAGAAAACAAGCAAGTATACTTCAATCATGAATCATGAGCTCTCTACATGTCAAGCATGTGAGTTATGCTTCGCATAGTTGGTCGAGATTGAGGGTTGGTTTGTAGACAAGACATAGCCAGATTACCTATCAAGGCCAATTCCTTTAATTTTTGTTGATTTGTAGGAGGTGACAGACGTGGGTCTAAAATCTCTTTGAAGTTGGTGTTCTGGGCACTTGATGTTTGTATGTGGGAAATTAGATCTCCAGGATGTTTTCCCATGAGAATCTCAAAGGCCAAAACACCAAAGCTAAACACATCACATTTTTCAGTCACTGCCATTGTGTATGCAAGCTCTGCACCAGCCAGTTGGAAAAAATCATTAGCCAATTACATTCATGACAGAAAGACAATATGAAATGATGTTGTTCAGTTGCTAAAAGTAACCCATGCTGGAAGAAATTTAACAAAATAAAAGTATGGAACTAATGTGACTTGAGAATTTGCAAGCTAGAAAATTCTGTAGAAATTGTAGATTATATTTTGTAGTCAAAATGTAATTCTGTCTTTGTAAGAACTTGCAAGTTGTGAGGGTAACTCTCGAAAGTTAATATCAAGCTAAACAGAGTCAGACATAGAAAATGAAGCTAACCTGGAGCAGCATTGCCATATGTGCCGGCAAAGGAAGTCCAAATAGGTGAATCTGGCTTCAGGAATCTTGCAGTGCCAAAGTCCGAGACATGAGCTTCCAGATTTTGGGACAATAATACATTTTTGGTTGATATGTCTCTGTGGATTATTGGTGGGTTACAATCATGATGCATATAAGACAAAGCTTGCGCAACTCCTTTCACAATTCCCACTCTCTTTGGCCATTCTAACTCAGTAGCCTTTTTGTCATCTCTCAGCATATCACTTAAGCTCCCTCTTTCCATGTATTCATAAATCAAAAATGTGTGCAAGGGGTCTGAGCAAAACCCGTACAACTTCACAATGTTCCGGTGACGTGTTTCAGTCATGGCTTCTATCTCACTTTTGAAGGATTTTATACTTTCAATGTCTAAACTGTCTACCTCGCATTTTAACTTTTTTATAGCAACTACCTGACCTCCTGGCATCCCCACTCTGTAAACTTTTCCTAATGTTCCCTCACCAATGCAGTAAGTGTCATCAAAATTCTTAGTGGCTTCAATTATGTCTTCATAAGCAATTCTACCATTGAAATACCATATTGAAAATGGACTTTTTCTCTCAGGTGCAGAGTTCTGTTTCATAGCTCTGGTCTTACAGACGAAAACAAAAATGCAAACTAACACTGATGAAACAAGTAGTGCACCTCCCACAGAGCCAACAATTGCTGCTATGACTTTCTTTTTGTTGCTTCCGCCTCCAGGTTCTCTGACTGAGACATTGCAAGGTTGCAGGCCTTGTATATTCCCACATAACCCTTTGTTGTTACGTAAATCCACTGGATAGGAAGAATTAAATATGCTGCTATTAGGTACATGACCTTCCAAAGTGTTGTAGGACAGGTTGATGCTTGACAAACTCAACATTTCGCCGAGGGAGTTAGGGATAGAACCAGTTAGATTGTTGTGAGAGATATTCAAGCTTATCAAATTTTTTAGCTTGCCAAGATCAGATGGAATTTGGCCAGAAAGTGAATTGTAACTGAAGTCCAACAGATCTTGTAAGGCTGCCAGATTTCCAATTTGGTAGGGGATTGTTCCATTCAAGGCATTGTTGCTCAAATTTAAACTCAGCAAGTTTGAGCAATCACCTATCTCAGAAGGGATTGATCCTTTTAGCATGTTATCTGACAGGTCTAGCATTTGCAAATTAGACAACTTTCCAATGCTTGCTGGTATCAATCCTGAAAGTTTGTTGTTACTCAAAGAGAGAGTGAAAAGACTAGAGGAATTCCCTATTTGTGGAGGAATCTCTCCTGATATTTGATTGGAAGACAGATCTAGCTCTGCAAGTTGGTTCAACTGAAAAATCTCACCAGGTATCGTGCCACCTATTGAATTTCCAGACACACCAAGATATTGCAAATTTTTGCAGCTTCCCCAATTTGAAGAGAGCTCACCTTGCACGTTATTGTAGCTGAAATCCATGTAAGTAAGATTAGGATACACTCCAAAATCTTGATCTGCATAACCCCTTAGATGGTTATATTCCATCCGAGCCCTGTATAAGGACGAGCAATTTCTTAGGCTTATTGGGATCGGGCCACTGAAACTATTGTAGGCAGCACTGAAATTGACAAGTTTACCACCTTTGCACACTTGCGGTGGTAGCTCTCCCGTGAAGTTGTTTTCAGCAAGATGCAGGACAGTTAAAGATGAGATGTTTCCAAATTCTTGTGGTAAAGGACCATCTAAATTATTTATGTGTAAGAACACCTCAGATAGATTAGTCAATCTACCAAAACTAGGAGGAATCATGCCTGAGAGTTGGTTTCCAGACATTCTAAGAACACTTAAATGTGTACAGTTCCCAAGAGATGGAGGAATAGGTCCATGGAAGCTATTCCCATCTAAGGCTAGCACAGTTAAATTTCTTATATTCCCTATTTCATCTGGAATTCTACCACCAAGCAGGGTGTCCTGGAAGAGAAGATTTCTGATCCCTATCAGTCCAGTCTTGGGCTGATCAGAACCATCAGGAAAAAGACGAGGGTCTAATGTCCCAGTGATATTGTTTCGTGAAACATCAAGCTCGTGAACTTGAGTCAAATTAGCCATTGAAATAGGTAGAGTGCCATTGAGGTAATTCGTGGAAAGGTCAAGATATTGCAGTTTAGAGAGCACCCCAATGTTTTCTGGTATGCTTCCGACAAGGTTGTTTGTTTTGAGATCAAGACGAAGAAGATTTGGAAATGCAGAGAAGTTCAAGTTTTGTAGGGTACCTTCAAGGCCAGTGTAAGCCAAGTTTATTTCAATCACATTTACTGAAGAATTATCACATTTAATTCCACGCCATGAACATGGGCTTTGAGCTGCACTTGAGTTCTGTGCTGGAGAGACCCATGACTCGAGAATTGCCTGATCTGGAAGACTCTCTTTCCACCGGAGAAGGGCCTCTGTTTCTGTCTCTCCATAAGTTCCTGCAGAAAGTGCCAAGAAAACCAGGCATGCAGCTTGAACTCCAAGGGAATCATCAATTCTAGGCTTGTCCATTTTTCTGAATGTGGATCTCTCTCTCCCCCTCACTTTTTTCTGCTCAGATTTCTGCTGTTTTCTGGAGATTCAAACGGGGCTCTGGTTTCTTGCATGTATGAATGATGTCTATGCTGTTGACTTTGCATGGGAATATGGCAGTTTTTGTTGTCGATGTCAATCTGATAAACATGGCTTAATTTAATTTAAATTTGAATTGCACAATAATCTATCTCCTAGCATTTTGTGGATTCTGATGGTTTTGGACCTTCCCTCTGTTTTTTAATATTTTTCTAATGAACTAACTGGATTGCACTTGTTGAATGTTCTGTCATGGTTGGTGTGTTTGGTCGCAGCATTGATTTTTAAGGATTAAGTGGACACGATGAATTGTCTTTGACTTTTTAGCCTTTTCGATTGTCATCTTGATGGCATAATCCATTTTCAGACAACGGGGATGACAGAGAGCGCTTGGATTTTTTTTTCTTTGTTTTTTTTTTTTTTATAGCACGCTTGGTAATTTACTATACTTTTGAGAAGAGTGAATCACTATTCCCTCTCATCCATATTCTAAAAGTATTTTTAAGAAGCCTTGCTTAGTTTAAAATATAGGACATTAGATAGTTGTTAAATTTTTTTTTTTTCCAAT
Organism: Prosopis cineraria; assembly: GCF_029017545.1. Classification (NCBI taxonomy): domain Eukaryota; kingdom Viridiplantae; phylum Streptophyta; class Magnoliopsida; order Fabales; family Fabaceae; genus Prosopis; species Prosopis cineraria. Next base: position 20,964,281 of record NW_026555337.1, read on the forward strand.
TATAGCCTTATATCATTTATATTTCTGTTTTTTTTTAAAAAAAGTAGTCTATTGAAATTATAGTTGTCATTATCAAAGTATTTATGTGAGACATTTAATGAGAGTACAACTGAAAATATATATATAATTTTTAGAAAGATTGAGATTTCAAGTTTTAACCAACATTTTTTTAGAATTATAAAATAGTTAGCAATGCCTTAAATTGCGGAGTAAAGGGAATATACAATATTTTAATCATTTTCGGCAAGAGAGTTTATAATATCTAATCTTTGCTTCATGTATATTTAAATATAAGTAAATTTTAATCATTTCACATAATTTTAAAAAGTTAGTTAAGTATAATAATTATATCTAAAATAAAAAAATTGGATTAAAATATCCTTTTAATTATTCTTTAATGTGGAGGAATTGAATTTATTTTGTGAAAATAAAACTCCGATTTTATGCCAGAGAATTTAAAAAAAATATATAATCTTATCTTAAATAAATATTTGTGGGTTTCAATTCCTAATTTTTGTTTGTATATGGAGCAAATTTAGTTGGGTGAATTTTACCACCCTCTGGCCTTAATATGTTGAGGGAAATTAGTTTTTATATATTTACAATTGTCAGAAAGCGTTCTTAGTGTGGAAAAAAAAAGTGAAGTAAAATAAATTTACACTTGCATTATGTATAACTAAGTTTTTTTCTTGTCATTTTTAAATAAATTAATGATATAAAATTATTTATGGCAAATTTAAAACTTTTTTTGGCCAAAATTCTTACTTGATGTCGATGAATTTATTAACCAAATTGAGCATTGACCGAAGGCATATTTGGCTTTCCGATTAATCGTAGTCAAACCTTGAAACAACCAGCTATACCGTGAGTGTCTCCCTTGAATCGTAATATAAATTATTATTATTATTAAACTATATAATATTAAAATCATGATGGCTGCACCACCTGAATTGATCAATATAAAATCCAACATTTTTTCTCGTGCAAGAAAACCATGGTCTCCACAATACATTAATATACTTTTTTTTTTGGGAAATTATCCACTATTCTGTTTATAGAGTGAATTGTTTTTTTTATTAAAGTGGTATGATTTTTTTTTTTGGAAAAAAAACACAAATTTAGTTACAACAAGCTAAGTTTTGACTAATTTTAATTGTTTAGTCAAATGTTCATTCAATTTTATTTTACACTATACTCCCTCCGTTAAAAAATGTTAGGGATTTTTAACTGAATCTCACCCTTAATAAAGTAGTTATCTACTTTCAAATTAGCTCTATCTTTTCATATTTATCTCTATTAAACATCCTACAATAAATATAAAGTCATTTATTGATAAGGACACTTTTGAAAAAAAGATAATGACTACACCTTGAAAGATAAAAAATGCCTTACATTTTTAGACATTCAACTCCTCAAAAAATATTTTCCATTTTTGAATGGAGTGAGTAATTAAAATATCATTCTTTATAAAACTATTAGGTGAAAAGTTACATATTTTATTTGAAATTTCTGATTCAAAATAAAAAATAAAATAAAAAATATGCATATATAAGCCATTCAAATTTCATTTGATTAACAAAGTTGTGACTAAAAGTGTAAACAAAATATCTCTAAAGTTGTGCTAGAAAGCTAAACTTTTACTTAGATTTCAATTCAAAGAGTGTCTAAGATAAACTCACTCAATAAGTATATCTCATATGGCACAATAACAATGGTTTGATTTAATTGAACAATTGTTGGATAATTTTATCATATAATACTTAAAACTCATCAAAACTCAAACTTTTGGAAGAAACACTATGAGTAAGAAGTGTTTTGATTGTATTAATTGTTTTGTATTTTTAGAGGGAAATATATATTCAAGTTTCGATAAAATCCAACAGTTATAATTAAGATACTCATTAAGTGAGTGTATTTAAGATACTCACTAAAACAAAATCCCTTTTACTCACATATTTGTTAAAAATAATGGAAAAAAGCATGCTTTTTTATTTTATGTTATTTTTTTGAGATATACATTTTTTTAAATGCAAGTTAAAGAAAGTCAATTTTATCAAAACAAAGTAATAATATATTAAATGTTATTTCAAAAATGAGAATTTTAAATAATTTTAACAAAATTACTTGTGAGGGAGCCCAAATAATTTCCTCCAATTTATAACCTGCATGCAATATATGATAATAAGAAATTTGTCAATAAAAACCACAAAATCTTCATTACATTTTTGTGAGAATAATAGAAAAATACGTCCCAAATAAACAAATGACAATAAAGTACTATGGATTGTATTAATTATTATGAAGTTGCAAGGGACTTCTTTGGCATAAGTTTTTTTAACAAAATTACTTTTTTAACCTTATCATTAATAAGAGAAACAAACATTCAGGCTATGGATTTTGTGCTCTCCCTGGTCCAAAATGACATAGTCTGAATTTTTAATCATAAGGTTAAAAAAGTAACTTTGTCAAAAAAAAAAAAATTATGCCGAAGAAGACCATTGGGACTTCAAATAATTGATATAATTCATGGTACTTTATTATTATTTGTCTATTAGGGAGGTACTTTTATGTTATTCTCCCTAATTTTTCCACTAAAATAAATATAAAGGAGGCTAATAATAAAATATATATTCAAAGTTCAAACTTTTGTGACTTAATAACAAACACCCCAATGACATGAAGAACAAAGTCATCACACGCAATATATTAGTTCCTTATCCACTTATTCTTTTAAAGGTCAAGCAGGTAATTTTAAATTCTCAATTGATTATATATTAAATGATTTTTCAGTTTTCTAATTATTACATTAGATTATAGACAATGTTTTTTTTCCCTTGAAGAACAGAAAAATTTTATTTTATTTTATTTTTTGGTAAAGACATTTTATTAAAGTACAATAAAACGATACCGGTACAAAAGCCTAGAAGATTATGGATCTAATCTCCGAGGTCTAAAATGAAACACGCAAGAACAAACCCACGTTACACTAACCAATAAAAATAAACAAATACCCTTAACCATTAATTCTTGAGTTTGATCCTTCGAACAATGGAAATGAAAAAAATATGCTTGGGTTTAAAAAATTGTTGGTTCTTGAAAAAAATGTTATCTTTTATAAAAAAACAAAAATTTAAACATTTGTTTAAAAAATTTTAAAAAATAAGAACATCTTTTAGATATATTTTTACTTTTGTTCTGCAAAATCAAAGAAAAGTTAGAAAATATCACGCTTTCATTCATGATAATTATGTTAATAAAATAAATAATTTTTTGACTTTTATTTCACCAATTTAGATATATTTTTCAAAATAATGAGTCAAGCAGAATTTTTTTGATTTCTTGTTTCCAAAACTTGTTCTAACAAACTATTCTACAAAAGCGTTTTATTTTGGAAACAGAAGAACAAAAAAAAGAACCAGACAAGCTAGGCCATATATTTCCGGCCCTTCAAGTATAACTGAAATTTATAAAATCTAACTTTAACAATCACTTATTCAAAATTTAAGAAATTATAACTGGGATGGTCTTCTATAAAAAGTTACTTCTTTTGTAACAATAAAGTTATTGAAATTTTTAATCTGAATTATTTTTTACTTTGATATAATTTGGTCTTGTTAACACAAAATTTTTTGTGACAGTTGAGTATCATTATCATGTTAGTATATTTAAGTTTTCATAAGTTATCAATTGAAAGAATTAAATAATAAATTAAGCAAGCAAGCAATAGAGCTTTTTATATTAAGCATAAATTTAAATCCTAAGGATACATTAAAATCATTCAATACTAAAAACATCTACAATTTTGACCAAGGAAAAATTCAATTGGAATATGAATCACAACATAATGAGCTTGATGTGTTCAAACATCATAATTTTCATAACATGACTACATATTATGGATGAATTATGCCAAAGATAGTAGAGTTTGGAAAGTCTAATTTGCATCCTTTCAATGTCATCAATAACCATTAAATTCACCTTTTCAGCTATAACAATTATAAAAGCAAAGCTTCATAACAAGATAGAGGTTAATTTTTCTCTAATTTAATTTTTTTAAATTATATCAAAATATATGGATTTCTTTTTTCTTTTTACTTTGATATGAATTGTTCTTGAATCGAAGAGCAACCATATTTTGGTTATATATTTCTAAAATCGATTGTGAATATGTTAAAATATTAATATTATGTTATATGCAAAAAAAATTCTTTAATTATCATATATGTTTTGCAAGTTTACCCCCTAAACAAAAAATCTTGGCTCTGTTCCCCGTCCTGGTACCCATGGAAGGGACGAAGGAGCATGAAGCAAAGTAAGCATTCTTATAGGAAGTTGAAACTCACAGAATGGATCCTTCCTGCAATGAACATTAGGAAAACGATCATAAGAAACCAAAATGCTAAGACCTAAAGGACCACGCAAGAACTTTGGGCTAAAGACTTGAGCTATGAAAAAAATCTTATATAAACTTTAGGCTAGGCTTATATTTTTGGCCTACCACACAGATTTAGACCTAATTTAACTGAAGGTTAAAGGCTGAACTTATTTCTACGTTTATAGGTACCGCATACCTTAGCCCTCCTTCATCTTCCTTTGTATGGCCCACGAAAAAAGCTTAAGGGTCACTGGAAATGTCTCACTGTATGCGCTTGTCTGAGATATTATGTTATATATGAAAAGTTCAATTCTAAGTTATTCTTGTGTTTGTGTCGCTTACACAAAAAAAAAAAACCATTAATTAAGTTTTGAGATCAGGCAAATAGAAAAATACTTGTACTAGTACAAATATTTTTTTTTTTTTAATTCTAAAAACACTTCTTAAAAACAGTAATCAACCATGCCCATGATCTTCATCCCAACTACTTCAATTAATGGTCTTCGATGGTTCTATTATACTATCCCAACTCCACTGTATACCATTTCTCTGTAGTGTTTAATGCATTGAGAAAATTTTCTCTTTTCTTCAATCTTTTTGTGAAATGTCATGTGAGGGACTTCATTGCAAATTCAAAATGCTTTAATCCTTTTTTTGTAATTTAGGTACTAAAGCAGTCCTTCAATGCGATTTCCCTAAATGATATAATGCTCAACATTTAAGTGAGGGCAAGTTGAGGGGTAAATAAAACTCATGGCCAATCACACTATTCACAAATTATAAACATTATCTTTTCTTTGTTTATTTTTCCTTTGAGTTCTTCAGGATTTTTTTCGCCCTAAATTATAAATATTACCTTTTTTTAATCCTTATAAATAAGCGACCAATTGTCACCAGTCAATTATGGTTAATGGTCAAATGTCAAAGTCAAAAAGGGCATTTTTGATATTTTCATATGTCAAAAACGATATTCAAATTCTTTGGGAGACATTAATTAAGTGGTTACTTGTTTGTTTAAAATTACAAAATAAGTAATTCTTAAATATTTTACAGATTTTATAAAAAAAGTTTATTTTGTTGAGATTTTATAAAAAGTAGACATTATTTTATGTTTGGTTATAATAATTAAAAAATTAATTATTAGTTTGTTATTTTAAATTTTATGATATCTTTTTTTATTTTTGTTTTTATAAAAATGATCTATTATGATATTATTTTAAAATACCCTCTTCCATCTATCGTATTGTATTATTTTCATAAGCTCCTCAAAGCATCTTATTAAAATAATTTGAAATCTGCTTTTTTTTTTAGATTCTGATTATTTTCAAAATTTTAAAAAAAGAAAATAAAAAATTACAAAATATATTTTTTTTCAAAAAAACAAATGATTTTTTATAAATTAGCTGAAACAATCGGCCTCTGAATTGGGGATTTAATTGACATTAGACACTTTCCTCAAATATTGCCGACTCATTTATTATTTTTGTTTCGAGTGTATGGATTGAATAATGCACATTACCTTTCTATACTTGCGATGTAATGTGGTGTCATGTTTTAGGTTCATTTCTATCTGTAATCGTTTCTTGTTTTTAAAAAATCAAAAGAAGGAAAAAATTGAAATGCTATCTGTTGGCAATTTCAAAAATTGACTAAATCCTAGCATTGAGATTGAACGTGTACATATGAATCATTATTCACTTCATAAACGCTAGAGCAATTCATTGTCTTTATTTTCCAAATCATTGTTATGTTTAATTAATTTCATATAACTATAAGTGCACGAGTCAGAATGTCGCTGTTACTAATATATAACATGACAAACACTTTGATTGAAAGTTATATTAATTTGAACAGAACTTTTTGGGGAGAAATTAACAATTCAAATTCAAATACCGGCGAGATTGTGGCCTTTAGTTTAATTTGTTTCTCATTAACTTTATCATACTCGGAATCAATGACCAGTTATTGAACTCATTAAGGAACTAATTTAAGGATTAATGATTAAAATTATAGTCAAAATATGATCAGGTTGGTTACAAACAAAGCAATTTGTTAAAACAGTGTAGATACTAATTTAAAAATTTAGCAATTTAATTGGACGGATTAACTCGGATTTCCATATTATGCTTGAATGTGAGATTATAGCCAAACATTTATTTAGGCTTTTACATTTCATGCTTGTTATTGTGTGTGTGAAAATTAATAAAACACTCTAGTCTCTATCAAGTTATGTTTCTCTCTTTATATTTTGGAAGCTTATGCAAACCTGTTTTTAAATTAAAGTTATATTACATGGAAATTAAATTAAAGCTTGATAAAATCAGGAAAACGGTCTCAATCTTGCCATAGTTTTCAATCTTACCTATTGTTCCCGGAGGAAAATTCACATGTGCATGTTTGACTAAATCTTTTCATTAAATATACTACAACATTTTTGCCCTCTATAGCCACACGCTACGGTTATGATCGAACTATGAGTAACAATTTTGAAATGTTGCTTAAAATTGTTACAATTCAAAACCATAGCCTAAAGCTCAAAAAAGCAACAGTTTTGAACAATATGTATTAACCTATTTAGAGTACAATTAACAACCATTGCTTAAGGAAATATCAAACGCAACAATTTCTAAATGTAGTATTAATTTTTAAAAAGTAAGAATCAATTGTCATGATAAATGAATTATATATATATATATATATAAAACAATAACATGATTCAAGAAACATTATAAAGTGACATTGTAATATATATATATACACATATATATTCAATAGTTGTAATTAATTACAGAGACTTTTGAACATGAATCCATAGGTTTTGACACAATAGCCAACAAAGAAGACAACTTGGTTTGGTCCAATAGCTAGATATAACAATGTAAGTATGATCATAGCCAAAAAACTACAATGAAAACAAGTCTCTAAATATCAAAATAAATGGAACTCCTCATTCATATCTCTTCAACCATCTCATTTGAAGCTCCTTCATTGGAATAACTTTCCTACATAGAAAATAAAATAAAATATTGCACCAATCTCAATACCGGTTAACCTTGAAGAAAGAAAATTGCAAAGATACACAAAAAATATATAATATGATCAAGATGAGGACTAAGTGATAAGATCAAGATAACTTGAAAAATATCCAAACGTTTCAAAGCCATATCAATATAATTCCAATAATCATATTAATTTATCATCAATAAGAGGTAGATAAAATAATCAAGCACTAGAAACAAGAACCCTCTTCAAGAACCCATAAACCAGCAATAAACCAACCGTAAAAAGCTATACAAACCAAGTGGTATAAACCCTCTACAACATTAAATGTATAACAATCAGTGGTCTGTTTCCTTAACCTCCAGTCAGATGCGCAAGATTCATAAAATACTTACCTTGTATTCTATTTCATTCATTTAGCATATGGTCTTAACAGTAACAGTATAACAATTAGTGGTCTAAACAAGAAAAACTTAATTAAATTACATGTAATACTGTCCTACAAGAGAAAAATCAAAAACTGACTCCAAAACTCTAAGTTACTGAAAAAACAAGAGAAGGTAAAGAACAAAGGATGGCAGAGTAGAACTATAATAGAAATATAACAGAGCGCTTATTATATTAGACTAAAAGTTACCACTATTAAAGCAGTTTTTCCTTGTCAATCTAGATCAATCACATGGGCCTACCAGAGCATTTTTGGACTTTGTAAGATGATGGTAGATTTGGGCCTATATGAACTAGTATAAGATGGGACCTTTATAACACTAGAAATAATGATGGTAGCTTGAGCTCGTTTGGGGAGATAAAGAAAACATGTAGCATATTATTCTCCAATTTTTTTGGATTCTCTGCAGTAAGTAGTAGGTGGTAGTGCTTGTTCTTTGACATTTCAGAGGGTAAGAAGTGACTGACTTGAGAGTAGGGCTTATAAGAATAATCAGGAAGATTGAAGATTACTTTCTCCTATAGATAGTGGAGTTGTTTAAATCATCCATATTCCCAATAACTTATAGCAAATACTCTTCTGATAGCAGCAGAGAAAACTTTTTCATCATAATCATTCACTAGTGTAATTGATTATTAGTATAGTGTAGCAGTAGAAATAAGAGAAAAGCTGTATAATAGAGAAAATTCACCTCAAGTTGTTGTATGCTCTCTCACTTGTTGTAGCAATAACAAAGTATCTATTGATGAAAACCAAAAATAACTTCAAAACCTGCATTTTAACATAGCTAGGATTTGCTAATATCATCATATGAGACATCATCATCAATATCATAATCAAGATCCATAGGACTTATTTTTTCACTATGATAAATCTAATTATTGTAGCCTTCTACAAATCCCTTACTTATCAAATGATCAAATACTACATGTCTTTTTTCCCAACTGTCATTGCAACATGTAGAACAAGGACACAATCTCACCTCCTTCAAACGTTCCTTTGGTGAATGCAACATCTAAAAGGAATTTGACACCATCAACATATTCTTCATCATACCGAGGTAAGTCAACCCAATCCTTCTTTATCATGTTTGGTTAACTGAATAAATCCAAATTGCAAAAGTGGAATAAATTAAAGAAATTGAAAAAAAAAAGTCTAGGCATTAAAAACAATGTGCCAATATATGTTCAGAACTGTGTATAGCCATTTGATATGTGAAGCAGCAAGCATATATCATTTATAAAAGATGAATTCTCATACATTTAATGAGAAGCTTTACTACATTTATCAATAACATGAAACGTGAGAAGGGAAGAGAGCATCGCTCAGATTTCAAGTTCTCAATCCTTGGTAGGTCAGTATCAAAAATCTCAGCAATTCATGCTGGGGTAGAATTTTTAATCCAATTTTATCGTCTAAAATTCACCAAAGTAGCAAATAATCCTTAAGGATAGAATTTAAGTATACTATTCATGTTCTAAGGAAAACTTTATTGAAAAATTAATAAACAATAATAAGGAGAAACCCAAATAGGCAAAGGTAAGCTAATTATTGCCTTGTCCCTGCACAACAATAAGCTAAAAAGGCACAAACCAAGAAGAAAAACACAATAACAATCAAAATTCTAAATATAAAACATGGGAATTCTCCTCTTCGATATAATTTTTCAACAAAATTCACTAGAAACCAAAACCTGTGTCAATATTCATACAAAGCAACAGGGCACATCAGATTGTGCAAGGAGTTAAACCATAACAGCAAGACAGTTGTAGGTCGGAAAATTAGTGCAACACGTAAAATTGTAGCCTAAACTATATGAAACAATTAAAAAATATAGTAAAACTATATATTATATAAGCTACAGTTATTACCTATTACTTATTTAAAAATTAAAATGTAACAGGTCAAAACTGTTGCCAATATTATACTAGGCAACAGTTTTAAAATATTGCTTAATATTTGTATCGTAAAATAAAGATTAATAGCTACACTTAAAAACTGTCCCCTATTCATATTTTAGGCAACATTTTTATGACTGTTCCCATAAAAAGTGCAGCCTAAAGGAAAAAAATGTTGTGGTATAAATTTGTTCACTCGATCCCTATATATATATATATATATAGATAGCTATTTTCAAAAAGTTGTCCTTGAAGGTGGCTGATATGACGAAGCTCATCTTGAACATTGCTTTGTTTGTTCTTCTTTTGTCCAGTAAAGTCGAAGCTAGGGCACCTGCATTGTGGATGCCAGATCATCACATAACACGTAAGTGATCAGCAACTAAAATTTATTAATTAATTTAAATTTTAGTTCTTCATTTAATTCATTATTTCTGAGCAGATTCACGATCATTTTAGTTCATAATCAAATTGGATTTTCTATTATTTCCATGTTTCTCAACCTGTGTCAATTGGACAAATTTAATATTTTTTTAAGAAAATATTGATATCTTAATTGTTCTTTTTTTTTTTTATGTGGTGATGATAATTTGATATTATAGAGAAGGTAAAAATAGAGATGTGATCAGCTTTTTCTTTTTTTTTTTTTGCCACCGAGCTTGTATATTTTCTTCAATATGGGTTCATCAAAATTCAAATCCATTGAAAAGATTTTAATTATTGAAAAGATAAAAATAAAATAACTGCTCCAAAATAATGCTCCCTTAAGTCCTAATTTATAAATCACCTCTGAGGGAAATTCATTGTCCCAAAATATAATATACTTTGACAACAATAAGGTTTAATTAATGATACTTTTCTAATATTATCCTTCCCATAATATTATCTCTCTTTAATATTCTTTCACAAATGGAGGATTTAATGAAGGACATTTTTAAAAATTTATATTTTTTTGAAAAATAAAGTTGTAAAGTATATTAAATGAACTTCATTGATATATATAATTTTGTCCAAAAATGTCTTCTAATTAAAATAGAGAAGGTGTACTTTACTTGTTTCTCCCTCGGGGGCTACGAATTTGAACATTGTTTCAAGCATATCACTAAAAGTAAATATTCTAGATATTATATCTATTCATTTTAGATTCCTTATAATCCTCTCAATTTTCAAATATCTATTTATTTAATTTTCTTGTGGGATTTTAATTGAATCTGTCTCATAAAACAATGCAGGTAAAATTGGCCGCGTTGCTGATATTCCTCAAGGCCACAGCTATCGCCATGGTCAGAACTAAACATAACCTTATCTCTTATGAAGAACCTTGTGGCCAAGAGATTATTGTGAAAGAATGCATGGAGGAGAGAGATCTTATTCTTAATTTTTATGCAAGGCATGATATCCCTTATTGTTAATTATCCAATAAAAAAAATGTGAGACTCGGTTGTAATACAATTATGTATGGTTAAGTAAATTATCGTTCATTATATTACTTATGATTTTTTCAATATATCTATTTCTAATCTTCTTCACTTTGATTTTATGATTCCATGGATAATCATGAAATTTGGAGGTAAAGCAATAACCTAACTCGTTCTAGAAAAATAAATACAAATAATATGCTAATTATAGTTTTAGAAATATGTTATAACTTAAAATTATAATTTCATAGTTTAATTAGTTGTTTGGTTATCATAAAAATAAATTTAATACTAATTAAAAATGAACTAATGATTCAAAAAATATTAAGATAGTTTAAAAATTGTTGTATTAGAGGGTTATTTCTTTATCCGTTGTTGGAATTTTTCTTGCATGCGCACTACAGCCTTGTCCTGGTCATTCCAAATGGTGCCACCTTTTCCATGTGGGATCAATGCCATTCTTTAATACTCCCTCTAGTCCTATTTATAAAGCAAAGAAAAATAGTTTTTGTCCTAGTTATAAGTCATTTCATTAAATTTTCATAGCAAAATTTTTCCATTTGGCTTTCATTAAATGTTAGAGAAGGAAAAAATGTTATTAAAACATGCATATTTAATAGGGGTAAAATTGAGAAATCATTAAATTTTTAGACAGAATTAATAAGTTTTAAGGTTTACCTTGATTCCAGTAAAATATATTAAAAGCATCTTATAGAACTAGAGGAGTATAATAGAGAAAAAGAAAAGCAAGCATATACACAGGACATTTTTTATACACAGAACATATTTTGTTTAAAATTTACCAAAAAAAAGGAGAAAGAAATATGAGAATGTATAAAAGTATTTGAAAAATGTGCAGATATGATTAAATAAACATTTATAAACAGCAGAATAATATATCCTTGAGAATAAAAATTTCACAAAATGAGTTTTCCAGTAACAATATTTGAATTCCCTAATAAATTATCTTGCAAATGCAGACAACGATAGTTTGTTTTTAAGTCTACCAGTTTGTTCCCTTGTTTTGAAACAAAATCTTCAAATTCGGGAAACATGTTGTTAATCCCATCTCAAATGTGAATTATAATTGTTATACAAACGGGTTTTGGTTATAAGCTCGTTTTAACAAAAACAACTACAGGTTTATAATTTAATTAGTTGGCTATTATGTGGCTTTCTTAAGTTTTGCCCAACAATATAAATAGCTCTTTGTCTAATGGGTTTTCACCATCTTACACAACTCTAGCTGAGATTTTTCTACTTGAATGAGAGAGGAAATAAATTAAAAGGCCTATATAGAATTCAAAGAAGAACAAAATATGGACACAAATTTGAGTATTATTTATATTTCTGCTTTATTGTTACTACTAGCATCTTCAATTGCAGCTCAACCTACGGTTTTTGATATAAGAAAATATGGTGGAGCACCTAATGGAGATCTGACCTCGGTGAGTATTTATCTATTGCATTCTTAGTTTGAAAGTTTACCGCACAAAAAAAAAACAAAAGAAAAGAAATTTCAAACAAAAACTTAGTACTTAACAAATTGATCCCATTGCAAATAATTTTTTTGACATATATATACACTAAATTCCAATCAAAAAATTTGAATGACACATACATTTTGTGATTGATTTGTGAGGAAAAATAAATTTTGCCACATTTATTTTGTCATGTATTTATGCCCTCCAACATATTTTTTGTCCTTATTAATATATTTAATTAAAATATATTTGGCTTGTTGAGAAGAGCTTAGAGAGAGCATGGAAAGAGGCATGTGCATCAACAAGTGCAAGCAAAGTTTTGGTGCCTAAAAGTACATACAATTTGAGACAAATAGAACTAAATGGTCCTTGCAAGGCTCCAATTGAGCTTCACATTGAAGGCAACATTGTAGCACCAGAAAACCCCAATCGATTCAATGGAGATTCCCAATGGCTTAGTTTTGGATACATTGATTCCTTTATATTATCTGGTGGTGCCACTTTTGATGGTCAAGGTTCAACAGCTTGGAAGCAAAATAATTGTGCTAAAACTTGGAATTGCAAGAAGCTTTCCATGGTAAGTAATAAGTTATATATGCACATTTCTAAAATTCACAAACACATGTTGAATTCATTTTATCATTATGTTTTGAAATTATTTATTAAAACATATGTATAATTTTCAAATAATAATAATAATTTAAGAATATATGTTTTAATAGAGAAATCATATAATGAGTTAACTCTCTCTCTCCCTCTCTCTCTCACCCATCCACACACACACACACACACACGATTAAAAAAAGGTTAGGAAGAAGAGGGAAAATTAAATTGTATTGTGTTGGCTCTATGAGTCCTAACATCTTTTTTCTTTTCTTTTTTATTTAGTATCTCCCACTAATAAGCTAATAAACACTCAATCAATGAGGTATAGATCTTTTAAAAATCTAACTTTATTTCAAACCTTCCAGAATTTCGGTTTCAGCTTCATGAACAATTCGATCATCCAGGACATAACATCAAAAAACAGCAAACATTTCCACGTGAATGTTCTAGGGTGCCAGAATATTACATTCAATGAATTCTCCATCGAGGCTCCATTAGATAGTTTGAATACAGATGGAATCCACATTGGAAGATCAACAAAAGTCAAAATACTGAACTCAAACATTGGAACAGGAGATGATTGTATTTCATTGGGTGATGGAAGTAGACAAGTGAGTGTTGAGAATGTGACATGTGGACCTGGCCATGGCATTAGTGTTGGAAGTCTTGGAAAATATGAAAATGAAGAACCTGTTGAAGGTTTGATAGTGAACAATTGCACTTTCAAAAACACTGATAATGGTGTGAGAATCAAAACTTGGCCTGGTACTTCAATAAATATCCAGTCTCTGGCTTGCGCTTTGAGAATCTTGTCATGATCAAGGTCACCAATCCTGTGATTATAGACCAAGAATATTGTCCATGGAACCAATGCTCAAAAAAGGTACTTAGTTCTCTTCCTTTTTGATGTATCGTATTTTCTAAGATTTTGTTACATATTTCTAACTACTTCTTTCATTCTTTTGCGCATTTTGAGCTGCTACAGACTCCATCAAAGTAAAAATAAGTAGAGTTTCCTTCAAGAATATTAGAGGCACATCAACAACAAAGGAAGGAATAATTTTGATTTGCAGTAGTAGTGTACCATGTGAGAAGGTGAGACTCACAAATATTGATCTCAAATTCAATGGGACTCCGGCAATTGCTACTTGTAAGAACATCAAGCCCCAAGTCTTTGGGAATGTACCAACATGTACTCCTTGATATGTATTTTCCTTATTCATTGAATAAAAAGTAATCATATGTTAAGGCTTATTGTTCATTTCCAGTTTGTTATTTTCTGGTTCAAAAATTCTTAAACTGATAATGTGTCTTGGCACATATCAAGAAGCAAACCTCTTGAAAAATACCAACCAGAAAAGGAATGCAAATGCAAGTAATATGAATACATACATCAATAACAACATATAATACTCTCATCTTCTTGATGTTTTATCTTAATGATGTGGACCCCTTATATATTTTGAAAGCCCGCAAAACGTCTCCTAAAAATGAAAGTCATGTTACACAAACCTCTCTTTTATTTTCACCAAATTTAATTCTTTTTGTGTTTGTATATTGAAAAGCTAAAAATTATGAACTTGACCAATACTCCTCTAGTCCTATTTATAGGGTAGAGATAGAAAATTAATTTTGATCCTATTTATAAGGAACCCACTATTTTCCATGTTCATATTTAATTTTATGTCCTTATTAAATGCTAGAAAAAATTATTAAAAATAATTCTTTTCATCCTTATTAGGGGGTAAAGGTGGAAACTTATTACATTTTAAGGCAGAGTTAATGAGGTTTAATGTTTTTTCTTTGTTCTAATGAAACATACTCGAAATGACTTATAAATAGGATCAGAAGGAGTAATCAATATTTCCTAATAAAACCCTAATTG
Organism: Prosopis cineraria; assembly: GCF_029017545.1. Taxonomy (NCBI): domain Eukaryota; kingdom Viridiplantae; phylum Streptophyta; class Magnoliopsida; order Fabales; family Fabaceae; genus Prosopis; species Prosopis cineraria. The sequence continues at coordinate 20,979,395 of NW_026555337.1, forward strand.
AGATAATTGAGCTCACAAAGCCCAGTTAATTGAAACCTAGCTAAAAAATGAAAATATATAATAAAATAAAAAAATAATTGACTTAATTTGATTTCTAAACAATATCCTAATTTATAAGAAAATTATTTAGATAATTAAAGATCATTTGGATAATTCAAAATATAAAAAATATTATTTAATTTAAATCTTCCTAATAATCCATTGAATCCTATAAGATTCTTTAAATAATAAAACCACATCGAAAATAAAAAACAAAATGAATTAACTGAGAGCCCTTTTGAATAAGATCTTTGACTCGTCGATGTTAAATGCTTCATGTACTCTTTCCAAATCTCTTTACCTGGTGTCATGTAAAGTGGCAATACTGTGTTCCAGGTTTGTATCGGACAAGGGTGTGAAACTAAAAAAATAAATCAATTTTTATAATATTTTTTAAAATAACTAAGGCTTCGGAATGTAACGTGGAATGAAACCTTGCTCATCATGCATTGAGTCATCACCGAATGTGGAAAATGCTCTGCACCACCGCTGTTAGAACCAATGCTTTTAAAACCGGATCGGATATTAAACTGAGAAGATCAGTGATTCACGGTTCACATAATTCAACTAACAATTAAATTTAAAAAATTATATATATAATAATCTAAATATAATAAATAAATATAAAATTACTAACTAATTTAAAAATAAAACCAAATATTTTAAGTTTATTATGACTTAACAAGTCATATGATACAACATAATATCAAATGATTAAAAAAATTGGTCATTTTTTAAAAAAATTTGATAAAAAATAAAAAAGTTTTTTTTAATAGTCCGGTTTTTTAAAACTGGATTCAATTCCAAGCTTGATTCCAATTTTCATTCCAACCACCTATCCAAATCGGCCTAACCCAACTCAACCCCTAAAACAGTTTTTACATGCTGACTAAGTCAAAATCCAGACTGGTCAATCGTTTGGCCTGTTTTTTAATCATTGGTCAGAACATAGCAAGTTTGGCCAATAGAGGAAGTTGAAACTTTCATAGAGTGGATGCTTTCTGCAACAAACGGTAGAAAAACGATCATCAGAAACCAAAATGCTAAGATCCTAGGACCACGTAAGAAACATGTATGTAAGAGCTTCAACACTATTCTTTCATGTCAGGCCGAACTTTAGATAGGTTCAAGCAAGCTTAAACTTGAGCCATGAAAAGTACTCTTGTATAAACTTTAGGCTTATATCTTTTTCTAGCACCCAGATTCGAACCGATTTGACTAAAAATAATCTTCCATCATATCGCCCACAAAAAAGGGTGACTGGAAATGTCTCACTGTCGCGCTTGTTTGAATTATTCTGTTATATATATAAATTAGTTCAATTCTAAGTTATTCTTCTGTTTGTATTGCTTGTACCCCAGAAAAAAAACATTAATTAAGTTTTGAGATCAGGCAAATAGAAAAATACTTATAGTAGTACAAACAACTTTTCTTTTTGTTTTTTGTTTTTGTTTTAGTTCTAAAAACACTTCTTAAAAACAGTAATCAACCATGCCCATGATCTTCATCCCAACTGTCATTGTATTTTATTTATTACTTGTTAATGGGGTTAATGTATAGTAAGGGTAATATTAATAAAACCAATCTGAAGCTTCTCAGTTGGAAGTTACATCTAGAGGTTTATCTACTTTTTTAAAATAAAAATGAATCAAATTCAGGCATAATTGAGAGACATCATTGTTATATAATTTTAAGGTTGCTGTTATAATTGGAAAATTATTAAGTGTTTTAAACACTTACGTAATGAGATATGAATATATCCTTGTTGCCAGAATGATAAAATAATATCTGCTAGTACTTAATGATAGGAAGCTTACTAGCTATGATTTCATCCCATTAAAAAAAAAACGATCATCACTTAACATAATTTTTACATCTCCATGTATAAGTGTAAGGACCCCAAATTTTAAAGTAGTAAAAAAATTAAATTAATTAAAAAAATTCTCCCAATTAATTGTTATTTAAATTGTTTTTATAGCAAATGGAGAGTGTTAGTTTAGTAGAATTTATGTTAGTAACTTTTTGAAGATCCAGAGTTTGAATTTATAGAGCATAAGTTTGGCTTTATATTTTATTTGAATTACGGTAAAATTTTGTTCCCTTTTCTATAATTTTTCTTGTGTCCTTTTTGGTAATTTGCCCAATTAGTTATTGGATCAGATTTTTTTCCTCCTCCTCTGCCATTCGAACACCAGAAGCAACGAGAGAGAGAAAATGAGATAGCATCCGATTTTTCCTTCATTTTCTCTTCTCCGTCGAGCTGCTCCTCTGGTCCTCACCATCAACTGTTTCTTCCTCACCGTCAGCTGTGTCTCATCGCTGGTGACAGAGGGGTACTCGCCATCGATGTTGCAGAGTCGCCATCCCTGTTCGTTTTTCTTCCCCTCCATTCACGGCAACATAGCTGCTGTTGGAAGGAAGTTGACGCGTGGGAAATGATTCACTGGGACTGAGGTGTTGCCTGGTGTTTGGAAGAAGGGAAGCTCAATTGAAGTTGTAACAAGTGAGTTTTGAGCCTTAAAAGTACTATAGGTATGTGAATAACGTCTTAATAATTTGTTAGCAAATTTATTTATTTATTTAAACATTGATTGAGCCTATTCACGAGCCACCTTTTCTATTTATGTAATTCTTTTGAAATTTCTCAAGACAAACAATAGAGTATGTTTATTTATTTTTCTTTAATGATTTATAATTTTTATTTTTATTAGTGGCTATTGTACTTAGAAATGTCATTATAATAGCTTTAATAAAAAGAGTTGGAACTATAATTTTTCAAATGAAAATTTGAAAGCGATTGCTATATTTGGTAATGTTTGATTTACATGTAAGGGATGGTTAACTATTTTGATTCATGCATGGAATTTACATATGGATTCAGTTATGTTGAGTTTGATGAATAATTTTTAAAAAAGAATAATATGTTGATTTTAGACCCATGCATGCTTGATTTGAAATATGAGACTAAATTAGAATACTAGTTGCTAACAGAAGACCCATTAGCCCTTGGCATCCCATGGTACACTTAACTAACAAAGTGTTTGTAGAAGGTGCTAATCCCGTGAGAGGGCCAATGCATGTAGAATGGAGGGATGATAATTCGTGAATATTGTACTCACGCCTATTTTCATAGGCCTTGTGCCTGTGCTTGTTTTGTGACTTTAAATCGCTCTTAATCATTTCATGGTTTTACATTGCGTTTGGTTATTTATTCTCGTGGATTGTGTATCCACACTTGTTAGTTATTTACCTTTATGGACTGTATATCTATGTTTGTTAATTGTTCCGATCAAGTCCTATTAAAAAGTGAATTTTGAAACTTAAGTTTTCCTTAAAATTTGATCTTTTAAAGCAAACTATTATTTTTACCATATTTGGATTTTAAATTTAGCTTAATAATTCCCATAGTGTTTAAATATATTTTGATGTTTAAACTGGAACTTGAATTTCTAATAAATTGTAATTGAATTCATGTATTCACGACTTTTACATTTACATATCTGTCAATATATATATACATAGAAGGTATGTGCTTATATTATTTTTAATTGATTATTTCATTAAATTTATAAAAGACTCATTGATATACTTTTTATTATTTCCATCAATTATAATTGGGACGTTATTCACTGAAAAATTATTTTGGCTTTAGATATTATAATTGAAGTTGAACCTCTTGCTAATGATTGAGGGTTTATTCTGATGGGAAGTAGAGGAGCTGTGAATTAAGCTTCCTTTCAATGTAAAATTTGAATTTATGAAATTGTATTTTATAAATTTAATTCTAGGTACTCTACATAGACTATAGTTAAGATCTTTATTTTATTATAAACTTTGTATGTTGGTTGAAAGGAGTTAAGCTCTTGATTATTATGATATTTTGCCTGAAACCTTGTGTTGTAAATTTTTTTTTCGAGAGGTCCTAGTTACAAGGAACGTTTTGGCAAAATTTCTATAAAAATATTAAAACTTTTGTTTGAATTAAAATTATTAAGAATGTCATAATTCCAATACAAATATAACTTTGTTGTATAAATGGAATAATTTCTTAATTTAAAGTTTTAGAGATGTAATTTCTAGTGCATATCTCATGCTAGTCACTTCCATTTTATTAGGATGTGACAATAATATTATTCATTGAATTCTCCTAAATAATTTTGATTTAAAAGGAAATTTATTTAATGTTTAATCTGGATCATTCCTTATAGTTTTCCCATTTAGTTTAGTTTAGTACTTCTAGTCCAAAATGTTGGAGCTTTTTGTAAATTTTGGTTTTGTCCTGAATGTAAAATTAAGCACAACAACTTTTATTCACCACATCAATTAAATATTTCTTAATATGCCATTTTTCCATTTGCTTAAAGTTCACATTCAAATTAAAATGATTAAAAGTTGGTAATCCAATATTCCAATTAAATGAGAGGGATATTTCAAAAGATTATGCATTTTAGAATTAAAGGAAGTGGTAGGCTGTCCAAGTGATCACTTGAGTTAATGTGAAAAGTCTCACATTGGATAAAGTCAAGTTTTATAACTAATATAAAATAAAGAAGAATTACCTATAAATTTGATATTTGAGGTTTTGAGTTAAGATATGATGTTTTCTCTCTATTCTTATCTGTTTATTTTTCCCTTGTTTTTGGATCGTCGTTGCTTATTTCTAATAGCTAGGAAGTGCATTGTCAATTTAATCACGACATCACAGTTGAAATGTATTACCTAACATATGATAATATCACAAGATGGCGGTCAAACAAAACTTTGGTGAAGTGTTATTACTCTTTTGACCAGTGGATGCCTATAAATGTATACCTAAAAGGCTAAAAGTCTCCAATCAACTCTCAGATCAAGTCAATCATATTGTCTTGAATTTCCCATAACATTTTTGCGTTAATTTGCTTGAACATGGCTAAACTCAAGAAGCTAATATTCATGCTCAACTTTGCTTTGCTTCTTGTGCTCCTCATCTCCACCAAAGTGGCTGCAAGGGAACTTTTTGGGGCGCCCAAGATTCACATAACGGGTAAGTTATAAGCTGAGAAATATAAATTAAATAGTACGATTTACAAATAATATCTGCAACTATAGATTTTATATTTTGTATTAATGATTGATGTGTGTGTGTGTGTGTGTGTGTGTGTGTTGATTTAGGTTTTGTCTGTTTCCAATCAAACTAGACTTAAACATTGCTTTGTGTTTTATGGCCAGCATACCGTTTTCCTGTATATGATGTTTAAATTGATTAAAAACTTCCGGAAAAATTATACTTTCAATTCATATAATTGTATATTATAGTACTTCAGTCTTTATATGAAGATTTTATCATTTAGTCGTCAATTTTTCTAAATTCTATAAATTTAGTCATTATTGAAATTCTGATGTACCATATTATTTATAATTAACATTCTCGAAGTTACATTCTATTTCTTTGAAACACTTTCTTTTTGTGTGTATTGTATATGGTTAATTAACTAACAGATGGAATTGTTAATTCCTTGAAAAACTTGAACGAACATCAGCGCGGGATCAACCACAGGGCCACAATTATCCTCATCCTAATCCTTGATCAACATACAGAAGTCCCATTGGAAATCAAGTGTTGAGAGAAAGCTGAACGAGACTTTTACTCATATGCGTAATTTGATTTAGTGTGCCAGTTAATATAGTAGTAAGAATATTAGTTGTTTTCTGGCGTAATTGTAATTGTCACATTGGACTTACAAATTTTTACTTATCATATGTGGAAATCTCACAACTGATATGAGAATTTTGTTAGTAGCCGATCTATAAGGTACTTTTATTTGTAAGTGTTTTTTGAGTCCGGAAATATGCCATGACTTTGATAAGCCTCCAATACCCAACTTAATTATCTAAAATTTATTTTATCAAAAGAGAAAATTAAAACATCTGTTTACTGTTTTATTTTAATAATATCTTAGTAAAATATTAATACTCTAATATTTAATAGTTTAAATATTATTTTTATTGCCTATAAATATTCCTCCAAAATTTATAATTCTTTTTTTAAAAATTAAAAGCTTAACTACTGTATCTAAGATACATAGATCATGAATGCTTTTTAACAACTACATTAGCTATGTTATAATTTTTGAAGAAATCATAAATATCAAAAGTTGTCTTGTAAATTATGTATGAAAATTTGTAAATAATAATATTTAAGTTATTATATATTATATTATTAATATTTAATAAGATATCATTAAAATAAATACAATAATTTCTTGGTATTTATTGTAATTTAAAAAACTTAATTGGTATTCATTTTTTTAAATGATACTTATATGTAATTATTAGATCATTTTTTATAATTATTTTTATCTTTTTCTGGAATTTTCTGGTCAACTAATGATCAAATTTAATTTTTATTATGAGTCAGCGTAACATAATACTCAAATATTGAAAGAAAGCATTGTACAAAAAATAAGTTTACCATCAAAAACATTCTTGAGCTTACAGTTTAAAGGTTAATTTTGCCTTATAACCTGAAAAAAAAGTAAAAGAAAAAGAAAAAGAAGTGACGGGGGAAAAAATGTTCGGTTGATATCTTCAAAATTGACTAAATATTCCTGACATTAAATTTAATGCTCTTTCGGTTTGTTCATCTTTACTTAGGGAATCAAATATATATTTGACTTGTTGGCCAAACACGCACACACACACATGACTCAGCAAGAGCAATACTAATCTTTTGATGATTATATTTTATGCAATAAATGACAAAAAGGAAATATAATCGATAACTTTCTATGATTGAAACATGCTGGATTTAATTTACTGTCTTATATGCTCAAACTATTGCATACATATATCTGGATATTGTATTAAAATTTTGAATCATTGAATAACTTGATAATAAGTACCCATAAATCTTTTCCTTAAAAAATCGCTGGCAAGAATTAAATTAATGCATAAACCTAGCTAAATAAAAGTCAAACTAATTAGGCTAATGTCAAATTGAAAGTTAGATAAAGTTGACTTATGAAAAAAAATAAAAGTCAAAATCATGCTCTGCCTTACTTTTTAGAATTAGCTTCTCCTTTTATTTTCTCTCCAGTTCCTATCCACTTATCATCCCAACCTTTGAATTAAATTTTGAATGGTTATGATTTAGTATTTCATAAAATTATTATTATTAAAATATCAAATTATGCAAAAATAAATAACTTTAAAATATAGCAAATTTGATCAAAACTACAATTCAAAATTCAGGATTGCAATTAAGAAATAAAAAAGAAATTTTATAAAATATTAAATCTTAACCATTAAAAAATTGATGTAAAGGTTGAGATGATAAATGGAGAGCAAGTAAAGAGAAAATAAATGCAGAGAAGCCAAGTCACAAAAGTATGATTTCCGAGCTACTTCCTTTTCGTGTGTTCTAAGGAAAACAGAAAAATCACAATGCTCATGTTTGACTAAAGAATATCACTTGAGATGCCAGTCCAGTTCAACTGTCTTTAAAGGTTATATACCAGCAATTACCAGAATTAAAGCTTAATTACATAGTTCTATCTGATATTCTTTTTGTAGATTTTTCAATTGAAGATGGTTGATATGAAAAAGCTGATATTGAATCTTGCTTTGCTGTTTGTTCTTCTCTTCTTCGGGAAAGTGGTCGCAGCTCGGGCGCCTTCAATTTGGATATCTGATCATCACATTGCACGTAAGTGAAAAAGAACTGATCATATGCTTCTTTGATCCTATTTATGCAGTAAATAGAAAATATTTATTTTATTTTTATTTATAAGATACTTTCATAATTTTTCTGTCCATCTATACCCTTTTTCCCCTTTATAAATGCTGAGAAGTCTATTAAATGTTGAAGTATTTTATTTTTATAGGTTGTATATCTAATAGGGGTAAAGTTAGAAACTTATTGAATTTTTAGACAAAATTAAGAAGGTTTAACTTATTTTCTCAAGAACATATGGCAAGTTACTTATAAAAATAAAACCAGAGGGAGTATCTCATTTGGCTCAAATTAATTTAAATTTTTTATGCTTTTAATTTAAATCATTTCCCAATCACATTCTATCGATCATTTAGTTCATATTTATGGACCAAATTGGCTTATGGATTCCTTCTTTTTTTTGTTTCTCAATCTCTATCTATATTCTTTTTTTTTTCGAACGTAATGAAATCTCAACTACTATGTTGCACATTTTTTTTTAAACAAATGTTTGAATTCATATGCTTTGACATTAATATTGTTAGGCTTCAAATGGGGGATTACTCTCATTAAGTGCATACAAAGCTGAAAGTTAAACCTGTGAGTTTTTTTTGTTTTTTTGGGTTTACTGAATCACCCAAATGTCGTTAGTTCATTATTAAATTTTAAATTTTAAACTTATTTTTATTATGCATTCTACATCTTTAAAGATACAATATCCACACACAATTTTAAATTATTTTAAACTAATTCAAACCCATCGCAACCATGCATTTAATATTATTAAAAAGTTAAAAGTAAAATATTTACACCATCCTTATAGATTACTCGTTCGCTTCTTAATTTTTCTTTTTCTTCATTTTTCATATTTTTATTTTATTTTTGTTTATAAATCTGGAAATTATTGACGGGTGATAAATGTCATATATATTTAATATTTAATTTTATGATTTTGATTGAATCTGTCTCAAAATATTGCAGATAAAATCCATATGGATGATCCTCGGAACCACCATTATCATCGTCATTAGACACATGCACGTGTTTTGAAGAAGATTATAATGGCCTAGAGATATTATTGAGAAAGAATACATGGGAGAGAGATTTCCTATTGATGTTGTCAGTAAATATATATATATATATATATATATTCAATAATTTGTAAAACAATGGTTTAAACTTAATGAATTTAAAAAATTATGTATGTCGGAGAGTTATTTTCAATTGAATAAAAATACTTGAATTCAATCCGTTAGTGCAATATATCACGCTTTTGTTATACCCTCTCATAGGTATTGTTATATAGATGAGGCTCTTGTAAATAATTAATAATAACATATTAAATTTAATAAACATAAAACAATTAGATTATTTAAAAAATAAAATTAATAATTAATAACAACATAAGTTGAGCGCATCCATCTTCTTCAACTCTTCCTCGCCCTCACCATCAGGCTATGTTTGGTAGGAGGGAATGAGAGAGTGGGATTGGGATTGGTATTAGATAATCCCACCTTCTTGTGTTTGGTGTGAAGGAATGAAAAATTTTATCCCAATACCAATCCCATCTAAGTGGGATTACTCAATACCACTACCCCCATGGTGCTGAAAAATCAATCCCAGGATTGATTATTTTTAGACTAAATTACCCCCATTATCTCTCCATCATCTCCTTCCCTCTGCTTGCTCCTCCTTCGTCTCCATGTCGTCTTCCGCCTTTGCCCTCCTTTCAGAATAAGCAACGCCGGTGTCTCCTCTGCTGTTACCATTCTCTCGTTCACCGACATCATCACCAGATTTGTAGGGAGAAGGAGGACATCAAAGATGAGAGAAGGAGGAGAACAATCAATGACCTCATCTACATAATCGGTCTAAGCTCGAGCCATGGCCACCAGATCTCGCCATCGTTGTCGACTTCACTGTCGTCTACATCCTTGTCATTCTCATTTCTTAGTTCAAACCAGAAGGAAAAAAAATAGAGGAGAGGATAGCAACAAGGTTCTCTTGTGTAGCCATGAGTGTTCTTTTTGGGGAGAAGAGCAACAAGAAGTTAGAAGAGGAAGAAGATGATGAGGATAACCAGTGTAAGCATTTATTTTGCAGCTATGGACGTTTTGTTTTAGGGAGAGGAAACTGTTCTGATGATAATGACATAAATATTCAGTTTATATTTTGAAGGATAATATAGTATTTTTATATTTTTGTTTAATTATAAAATAAAATAAAAATAAGTACTCCTTCTTAATATTACTTCATACCAAACATAATTTTAAAACTTCATTTCTACTTTCATTCCCAATACCAATCTCAATCCCAATCTCACTACCAATCCCTCTAAATTAAGGTCTGCCTACCAAACAGAGCTTTAGAGTCCCCCTCATGAGGCTCATCATCATTGGGCTGATAAGCATCATCTTCAAAACTCATATTGTAAAATAAAATAGTTAATAAAACAAATATTAAAAAAATAATATAAATATTAAAATACAAACTTGAAGGCTCAAAATAACTTGCATGAGAAGAGAGTTGTGTAGAAAGGAGGGGAAAGTTGAGAGAAATTTCAAAGGAAGCACGTGACAAAAATTTGCCAAAAGTGATAAAGAGGAGGGGCCGTTGTTTATATAAGCGTTAGCGTTGGTATTAGATGCGAGCGGTTTTGACAGATGTGACAAAAGAGAATGTTCACAATGTCTCACGCCACCGGTCAACATAAAGGTTGTTGAGTCAGTTTTCGTAACTGGTAGCGGTTCTACACAAACCGCTAACAAAACTGTCATGTCACTGCCACGCAAGTGACTCTTCCTGCGGGTGACCAACATTGTGGCCGTTTTGTTAGACAAACTGCTACCATACACTCCCTCTGTTTTTATTTATTTTTTATATAAGAAAATTATATTTTTTAATAAGTATTTATTGTAAATTTTTTAAATTACCTTTCATAATTTTATCATTCAATGTTATAAAAAATAATTAATGAAAGCTTGATTAACACAATTAATTAAGGGTGTTGTAGTCTAATTTTTTTTATTTTTAAACACTATTAACATAGTTAACTAATTTTTTTAAAACTGTGTGTTATAGTTTTTTCTCCTATAAATAGAAACAGGGGGAGTATAAACCACTGCAAGAGCTCCCGTCATTAGACGCCATATATTGTATTCTCTCCATTTCAAATTATAAAATATTTTTAGATAAAATCTCATATATTAATAAATTTTATTAAATATATTTAACAACCTTTTTATTTCAAAACAAAAATATAAACTTTTAAAAATATTCTTCATTTAATAATATTAAATCTACACCTAATTAGTATTAAATAGAGGAGGGAGAAATGGAAATATTAAAATAAGTTTATTTAATAAAACTTTAATTTTTTAAAGTGTCTTATATTTTGAGATGATAAATTTTTTTTAAAAGTATTTTTTATAATTTAGATAGGAAGAAGTTCTAGATGTTTTTGCCAAAACCGTTACAACATTTATTGCGGATGTCAGCCAAAAACTGTTACGATATGTTTCGCGCCAAATGGCAGTTTGGCAACCTGGTAAGAGTTTTCAGCAAACCTGCTTACAATTGGCTTCAGTGGTAGCATCCAACCACTATTAAAAACCCTTTTTTTTTTTTTGTAGTGCCTGTCTAATGCATTGATAAATTTATCTTCTCTCATTCAATTTTTTTTTTGTGAGATGTGACGTCACGGGCTTCCACCACTATATGCCAATTTTTTTTAGTTCGTCCAATGCATTGATGATTTTTTTTTCTTTTTTCTCATTCAATCTTTTTGTGAGATGTCATGTTAGGGACTTCATAGCAAATTCAAAATGCTTAATCCTTAAGTGGTCCTTTGATGCAATATTCCCAAAAAGATACAATACTCAACATGTAAGGGAAGAGCAAGTTGATGAGGAGTAAATAAAACTCATGGCATATCTTAGTATCTTACTATTCACAAATTATAAATATTACTTTTTATTTATTTGTTCTGCCTCTTCGAACTTGCAGCTTGCAGCTCAGGCCATCGCATGTTAACTCTCTGACCACAAGTCTTCAAGGCATTTTTTTTTAAAGAAAATTATAAGTATTACTCTTTATTATTATTATTTTTTTGAATCGTTATAATTATACGACCAATTGTCACCGGTCAATTATGGTTTGGTCAAATGTCAAAGTCAAGAAGAGCATTTTTGACATTTTCCATATGTCAAAAACGATATTCAAATTCTTGGGGGCATTAATTAAATTGGAGGATTTACTCATTTAGTGGGGACTCATTTACCATTTTTGTTATTATTTTGAATTCATGTATGAAATATGGATTGAATAATGTACACTACCTTTCTGTATTTGCGATGTGGTGTTATGTTTAGGTTCATTTCTGTCTGTACTAGTTTCTTGTTTTGAAAAAATCAAAAGGGAAAAAAAAATGAAATGCTCTCTGTTGACAAGTCCAAAAATTGACAAAATCCTAGCATTGACATTGAACGTGTACATATGAATCATTATTCATTTCATAAAGGCTAGAGCAATTCATTGTCTTTATTTTCCAAATCATTGTTTTTTTATTACTCAAGAGTATCCTTTTATTAGAGATAATTTTGTTCGAGGTATGATCAAGCACTAAATGTTGACATCTCTCCCAATAGAAATTCGAACCTTGGCTTACTATGTCTTGAGAGACTAGCCTCTTCCTCTAGAACCAACTCCTTGTTGGTGCAAATATTGTTATGTTCAATTAACTTCATATATATATATATATATATATAACTTTATGTAGATGAATCAGATTGTTGCTATTACTAATAACATGATAGAAGCAATTTGATTGAAGGATATATTAAATTCAAATATTAATTTGAACAAAATTTTTGGGGAGACATTAAAAGATCAAATTCAAATATCGGCAAAGTTTTGAATAGATACATATTAAACTAATAATATATAACAATATAGTAGTAGTAAAATGAGATTCAAAACACAATACAAATTGCATTATTATTCATGACTTATGAATAGTGGGTCATATATGAGATTTTATAGATACATATAATAGAATATAAATATAAATATAGATTAGTATATGTCACATCTCTGTTTATTCCCCTATTTATATATGTCACATATCTTCCATTATCCCATATTTTTGGACAGGGTTTAACTGCCGCAGTTGAGAATATGAATAGCGTCAAAATTTTAAACATAAATACATTATACAAACATGCATACGTATAATACACACACACACATCGTTACTGAAATCTAACATAAGAAAACCATGAAGTTTTGTTGAAACTGTGGTGAGATTGTGGAGTTCAGTTTAATTTGTTTCTACTTTACTTTATCAAATTTGAACGTGACATTAGCCTAACATCTATTTAGGCTTTTACTGTAAAATAAAACACTCTAGTCTCTATCATGTTCTGCTTCTCTCTCTAGTCTCTCTTATTATTTCATAAAAGATATTAATTTTACAAAGGTCCCAAAGGACTTGAGAAGAATTATCATATTTCACGCATCTCATATCCTCATTGTCATTTACATATTTCAAGGGAATTTTTCTATCATTTTCCCATTTTAAAATCAAAAGTTATATTACATGGAATATTTGATAAAGTCAGGAAAGACGGTCCCAATCTTGCCCTAGTTTTCAACAAAAAAATTAGGGATTTCTTACTTATTGTTCCTATGGGAGGAAAAATTCAAATATGCATGTTTGACTAAATCTTTTCATTAAATCTGTTCGCTTGACCTCTATATGTAGAGATATATATTATATATAATGCTCTAGCGATTCTCACAAAGTTGTACTTGATCAAGATGGCTGATATGAAGAAGCTTATATTGAACATTGCTTTGCTGTTTGTTCTCCTTTTCTCTAGTAAAGTCGCGGCTAGGGTACCAGCATTTTGGATGTCTGATCAACACATAACACGCAAGTGATCAGCAACTGACGAATTTAATTTTTGTTTGAGAAAATATTGATATCGTAATTGCTCAGTTTTTTTAATGTGTTGATGATCATTTGATATTATAGTGAAGGTAAAGATGGAGATGTGATCAGCTTGTTCTTTTTTTTTTTTTCCACCGAACTTATTTATTTCTTCAATATGAGTTCATCAAGTTTAAGTTAGTACTGGAATTGAAAACTAATTCAATCCCAAACCCATTGAAAAGATGAAAATAAAATAATCATTCCAAAATAAATACCCCCTTAAGTCCCAATTTATAAGATACTTTTTAGGAAAATTCAGTATTTCAAAATATAAGATACTTTAACAAAAATATTGTTTAATTAATGATGCTTTTTCAATGTAATATTATCTCTCTTTAATATTTTTTTTTTACAAATGGAGAATTAAATGAAGGACATTTTAAAAAAAAATGAGGTTGTGAAGTGTATTTAATAAATTTTATTAATATATACGATTTTATCCTAAAGATTCTTATAAATTGAGATGAAGCAGTTCTTTACTCCCCACTGGGGTTGCGAATTTGGACATGATTGACAATCGATACATTTTCACAATCACTAAAAGTAAACTTTGTACATATTATATCTATTCATTTTCCATATAATTCTCTCCTCAATTTTCAAATATGTATTTATTACATTTTCTTGTGGGATTTTAATTGAATCTGTCTCATAAAACAATGCAGGTAAAATTGGCCACGTTGCTGATATTCCTCAAGGCCACAACTATCGTCATGATTAGAACTAGACAAAGTATTAGCTCTTATGAAGAACCTTGTGGCCAAGAGATTATTGTGAAAGAATGCATGGAGGAGAGACATCTTATTCTTAATTTTTGTGCCAAGCATGATATCCCTTATTGTTCATTATCCAATAAAAAAAAAGCGAGACTCGTATGTAATGAAATCATTTCCCAATCACAGTTCTATCGATCATTTAGTACATATTTATGGACCAAACTGGCTAGCTTATGGATTCCTTCTATTTATATTTCTCAATCTCTGTCTATATTCTTATTTTTTTTTCAAATGTAATGAAATCTCAACTATTATGTTGCACTTTTTTTTAAACAAATTTTTGAATTCATATCATTAATATTGTTAGGCTTCAAATGGGGGATTACTCTCATTAATTTTATTTTTCCATGCAAAGCTCAAAGTTAAAACCATAATTAAGGCATATTGAGTTTTTTTTTTGGTTTACTGAATCAACCAAATGTCGTTAGTTCATTATTAAATTTTAAATTTTAAACTTATTTTTATTATGCATTCTACATCTTTAAAAATACAATATCAACACTCAACACACAACTTTAAAATTATTTTAAACTAATTCAAACCCATCGCAACCATGCATTTAATATTATTAAAAAGTTAAAAGTAAAAATTTACACCATCCTTATAGGTTACTCGTTCGTTTCTTAATTTTTCTTTTACTTCATTTTTCATATTTTTATTTTATTTTTGTTATAAATGTGGAAATTATTGACGGGTGATAAATGTCATATTCAGCCATAAACTTAAATAATTTTAATATTAATTAATTTCTTTCTTATGCTACTCAGTTTTCAGCTATGCCTACATATTTAAATTTAATTATATGATTTTGATTGAATCTGTCTGAAAATATTGCAGATAAAAATTCATCTCGATGATCCTCGGAACCACCATTACCATCGCCCATAGACTCAAGCGTATGTTTTGAAGAAGCTTATAATGGCCCAGAGATATTATTGAGAAAGAATACATGGGAGAGAGATTTCCTATTGATGTTGTCAATATATATATTATAATATATATATTCAATAATTTGTAACACAATGGTTTAACTTAGTGAATTTAAAAAATTATGTATGTTGGAGAGTTGTTTTCAATTCTGTAAAACAATAATTTGAAAAACAATATTTGAATTCAATCCGTTAGTGCAATATATCATGGTTTGTTATACCCTTTCATAGCTATTGTTATATAGATGAGGCTCTGTAAATAATTAATAATAACATATTAAATTTAATAAACATAAAACAATTAAATCATTTAAAAAATAAAAATTAATAATTAATAATAACATAAGTTGAGTGCATCCATCTCCTTCTACTCTTCCTCGCCCTCGCCATTAGAATCCTTCTCATGAGGTTCATAATGATTAGGGGTGAGCATTGGTTGATTCAGTTGGTTCGGTGTCAAAATATGTATAATCAATTGAACGAATAACACTAAAAATATGAATCAAATTGAATTGAAATGTAACAATTTAGTTCGGTCGATTAATTCGATTTTGGGCTTCATGTTGGATTGCTTGGAACTTGATCCAATTTTATTATTTTTCTACTAAATAGATAAGGCTTACAAATAAAATTAGGCTTATAAAGTGATAGTAGCTCATTTTAATGAGAGTTAGGGTTTCAACTTATTAGATTATATATTTACTTTTATTTAACTGTAAAATTTAAAAGAATAAAATAAAATTAATTAATTAATAAACTAAAATAATTAATAAATTATATATATATATGATAATTCAGTTGGTTCGATCTATTTGATTTTAAACTTACTAACTGAATTGAACCGATCAACCAAAATAATTTTTTTAAAAAAAACTGAATCCAACTGAAAAATTGAATAGATTGAATCAAATAAAAAAAATTCAGTTCGATTTTCAGTTTCAGTTTGATTTTGTGCACCCCTAATCATGATTGGGCTGATAAGTATGATCTTCGGTGCTCATATTGTAAACTAAAAAAGATAATAAAAATAAATATTAAAAACTATAAAATGTAAAATAAATATTACAAAAAATAATATAAATACTAAAATAAAAACCTGAAGGCTCAAAATAAC
The DNA here is from genome assembly GCF_029017545.1 of Prosopis cineraria. Taxonomy (NCBI): domain Eukaryota; kingdom Viridiplantae; phylum Streptophyta; class Magnoliopsida; order Fabales; family Fabaceae; genus Prosopis; species Prosopis cineraria. The sequence continues at coordinate 20,995,935 of NW_026555337.1, forward strand.
TTGCATGATAAGAGTTGTGTATAAAAGAGGGGAAAGTTGAGGGAACTTTCAAATTAAGTAAGAAACGTGACAAAAATAATAAAAAGGAGGGGCGCCATTTATACAAGCGTTGGTGCCGGCGTGCCGCTACCAAATGGTAGCAATTTTGAAAACCACGACAAAAGGGAATCTTCAAGATGTCCGATACCACCAGTCACTACTGAGGTCATTGTCTTGGTCTTCGTAACCGGTAGCGGTTCTACACAAACCGTCACAAAAACTGTCATGTCGTGACTCTAATTTTCACGGATTCTCCTTTGTTAGCAAACCGCTACCATGTATAAACCATTGTGACATTTCCTGCCATTTAACGCCATGTAGATGTTTTACCAAAACCGTTGCAACATTTACTGCGGTTGTCACCCAAAAACTGTTACGATATTCTTTTTTTTTTTTAAACGTGTTTTCAAGATTAGAAGAGTACCTTTTTTAAGGTTCTTAAAAATTTCTACTTGAAAATCATATAATATGATTAACTTGAGAGAATGAAGTATTTAACAAATAAATAAATAAAAATTAACAACACATATATAATGATTAATTTATTGTTGAGAGTATTTTATGGCTTCCATTATCATAACATTTCTCAAATATTTACACACCACCAAAAGGAGATGTCATGCTAGTATGTGTGTACTTTATCATGTCCTAATTACAGGATAAAGTTAACCAACTTCATAGTAATGATAGTTAATGTCATTAAACTTGTAAAAAAAATTGATTTTCAAGTTTTACCCTTTGCTAAAATTAATGATCATAATAAAATATGTTTAGAAATTAAACTTGGGGCAATTAAGGTGGGTAATATTGTAAAGAATCAATCACAGGCCTGTTTGGGTAATTATGAAAAACACATCCAAGCTATATTTTGAATGTGCTTTTGCCAAATCCAATAAATAGTTGGATCTCCCAAATATACTTTTACTATATGTAAATTAAAAATCAAACACACACTGTATCTTTCCCTTATAATTTAATTAGGAGGAAATAGAGTAGTGCCTGTCTAATGCATTGAGAAATTGTCTTTTCTCAGTCAATTTTTTTTTGGTGAGATGTGACGTCAAGGGCTTCCACTACTATATGCCAATTTTTTTTTAGAATCTTTTTCCCTTTTCTCATTCAATCTTTTTGTTAGATGTCATGTTAGGGACTTCATAGCAAATTCAAAATGCTTTGATACTTTTTCTATAATTAAAGCACTTAAGTGGTCCTTTAATGAAATTTTTCCAAAAAGATATAATATTCAACATGTAAGGGAAGAGCAAGTTGAGGAGTAAATTAATACAACTAATAGCAAATCTTACTATTCACTAATTATAAATACTACTTTTTATTTATTAATAAAACTCATAGCAACTTGCAACCACAAGTCGTCAAGGCCTTTATTTTCAAAAAAAAATTATAAATATTGCTTTTTTTAATCCTTATAATTAAGCGACTTATTGTCACCGCGGTCAATTATGGTTAATGGTCAAATGTGAAAGTCAAGAAGAGCATTTTTGACATTTTCCATATGTCAAAAACGACATTCAAATTCTTGGGGGGGCGTTAATTAAATTGGGGGATTTACTTGCCATTACGTACCTTCCTCATTTAGATTTTAGTGGTCACTCATTTACCATTTTTATTATTATTTTGAACTCATGTATGAAATATGGATTGATTAATGCACACTACCTTTCTATATTTGCGATGTGATATGGTGTTATGTTTAGGTTCATTTCTGTCCGTACTAGTTTCTTGTTTTGAACAAAAATCAAAAGGGAAAAAAATGAAAAGCTCTCTGTTGACAATTTCAAAAATTGACTAAATCCGATCGATGAAATTGAACGTGTACATATGAATCATTAATCATGTCATAAAGGCTAGAGCAATTCATTGTCTTTATTCTCTAGATCATTGTTTTTCATTACTCACAAGTATTATTCTATCAGAGAAAATTCTGCTGGAGGTATGGTCAGACACTAAGTGATAACATCTCTCCCAATAAAGATTTAAATCTTAATTCGCCACGTTGTAAGAGACTAGCTTCTTCATCTGTAACCAACCCCTTTGTTGGTCCAAATCATTGTTATGTTCAATTAATTTCATATATATATCTAACTATATGTACATGAATCAGATTGTTGCTATTATTAATAACATGAAAGAAACAATTTGATTGAAAGATATATTAAATTCAAATATCGGCAAAGTTGAGAAATTAAAAGCTGAGAATAGATGCATATTAAACCAATAATAACAATATAGTAGTAGTAAAATGAGATCCAAAACACAATACAAATTGCATTATTATTCATGACTTAAATAGTGAGTCATATATGAGATTTTATGGATACATATAATAGAATATAAATATAAATATAGATTATATGGCACATCTCTGGTTTTTCCTCGAGTTATATATGTCACATATCTTCCATTATCCCATGTTTTTGGATAAGGTATAACCGCCGCAGCTGAGAATATGAATAGCGTCAATATTGTAAACATAAATACATTAGTCAAACATGCATACATATACAAAGATGCATACATATGTATAATACACACACACACACACATCGTTACTGAAATCTAACGTAAGAAAACTATGAAGTTTTGGTTGAAACTGTGGTGAGATTGTGGCGTTTAGTTTAATTTGTTTCTCATTTACTATATCAAACTTGAACGTGACATTGGCCTAACATTTGTTTAGGCTTTTCCTGTGAAAATTAAACACTCTAGTGCCTATTTGGCAACCTATTCTGGAAATAATTTTTTTCTTCTCTAGAAACAAAAAAAAAGTTTGGTAATGTGTTTTTAAAAAGTATTTTAGAGAATAAAAAAACAAAAACATCTTTTAGATCTTTTGGAATTATTGTTCTAAAAAATAAGGAGGAATTAAAAAAGTACTTATTTTTATTATTTTTTTATTCTTAAAACATGTTCTACAAGACACCAATTCTTATAACAATAAAACAAAAACAGTTTCAAACATGCCCCCTAATCTCTATCATGTTTTATTTCTCTCTTATAGTTATTTCATAAAAGATACTAATGTCATAAAGGTCCCAAGGGACTTGAGGAGAATTATCATATTTCATGCACCTCATGTCCTCATTGTCCATTTCATATTTTAAGGGGATTTTTCTATCATTTTTCCTTTTTAAAATCAAAAGTTATATTATTACATGGAATGTTTGATAAAGTCAGGAAAGACGGTCCCAATCTTACCCACGTTTTCAACAAAAAATTTAGGGTTTTCTTACTTATTGTTCCTATGCGAGGAAAAATTCAAATATGCATGTTTGACTAAATCTTTTCATTAAATTAGTTCACTTGACCTCTCTCTCTCTATATAGATAGATAGATATATAATGGTCCAGCGATTCTCACAAAGTTGTACTTGATCAAGATGGCTGATATGAAGAAGCTTATATTGAACATTGCTTTGCTGTTTGTTCTTCTTTTCTCCAGTAAAGTCGCAGCTATGGTACCAGCATTTTGGATGTCTGATCATCACATAACACGTAAGTGATCAGAAACTAAAATTTATCATTTAATTTAAATTTTAGTTTTTCATTTAAATCATTTTCCGATCAGATTTAGTTCATAATCAAATTGGCTTTTCTATTAATTACTTCAATGTTTCTCAATCTGTGTCCATTGGACGAATTTAATATTTTTTTTGAGAAAATATCGTGGCTCAGAAACCGAATATAAAGAGAAAACTCATTTATTGCTTGAATCTCAGATGCTTTACAAAGACCAGGGTCCTATTTATAGTACTGTGATTCTTAAACTGGAGCAACAAAGTAAAGGGGACGTTACAAGAGTAAAGGGAAGGTTATGGAAGTTACAAGAGTTTTATTGTGCTCCATTTACTCTCATTATGTGACTTCCGTTGCTGCTCTTTTGTTTCCGTTTCATATTGATATCTTAATTGTTCGTTTTTTTTTTCTTTTTTGTGTTGATGATCATTTGATATTACAGAGAAGGTAAAGATGGAGATGTGATCAGCTTGTTCTGTTTTTTTTTTTTTTTTCCACCGAGCTTGTTTATTTTCTTCAATATGGGTTCATCAAGTTTCGGTTAGTACTGGAATTGAAAACTAATACGAACCCATTGACAAGATAAAAATAAAATAATCACTCCAAAATAATACTCCATCAAGTCCCAATTGATAAGACATTTCGAAGGAAAATTCAGTGTCCTAAAATATAAGATATTTGAACAAAAATAAGGTTTAATTAATGAGCATTGTCCAATATTACCTTTCCCATAATATTTTTTTTATTCTTCCTTCATAAATAAAGTATTAAACAAAGGATGTTTTTGAAAATTTATATTTTTGTTTTAAAAAATAAGATTATAAAGTGTATTTAATAAGCTTCATTGATAAACGTGATTTTGTCTAAAATATAAATTTGGACATGATTGACTATCATCAATTTTCACAATCACTAAAATTAAAAATTGTAGATATTATATCTAGTCATTTTCCTTATAATTCTCTCCTCAATTTCCAAATATGTGGTTATTCAATTTTCTTGTGGGATTTTAATTGAATCTATCTCATAAAACAATGCAGATAAAATTGGCCGCGTTGCTGATATTCCTCAAGGCCACAACTATCGTCATGGTTAGAACTAAACAAAACCATAGCTCTCTATGAAGAACCTTGTGGCCAAAAGATTATTGTCAAAGAATGCATGGAGGAGATAGATCTTATTCTTAATTTTTGTGCAAAGCATGATATCCCTTATTGTTAATTATCCAATAAAAAAAATGTGAGACTCGTATGTAATACAAATATGTATGGTTAAGTAAATTATCGTTCGTTATATCACTTATGATTTTTTCATTATATCTATATCTCTTTTTCTTCATATTGATTTTATGATTGACTATCATAAAACTGGAAAGTAAAACAAGAACCTAACTAATTTTAGAAAGATAAACACAAATAACTAGATTAATTATAATTCTAAAAATATACAGTAATTTAAAATTATACTTTTATGATTTAATTAGTTGTTTGATTATTGTGGAATACTACAAAAAATATGACTTTTGGCGGTAAAAAATTAGTGTCACTGCCAAAAGCTTCTTTTGGCGGTGAAGATTTGTTGCCACCAAAACTATACTTTTAGTGACAACAATTAAATGTCACTGCTAAAAGTGAACTTTTGGTGGCGATTTTGATTTGTTGCTGCTAAAAGTCTACTTCTAGTGGCAATATTTGTCATTATTAAAAATATTTTTATAAAAAATAATTTAAAATTTTAAAATAATCAATATAATTTATAATGTTGCCACCAAAAATATTTTTATAAAAATAATTTAAAAATAAAATAATTTATATAATTCACTTTTGACAACGACATTTGTCGCCATCAAAAGTATTTTTATAAAAACTAATTTAAAAATTAAAAATAATTTGTAAAATTATAATTTAAATTTTTTAACAAAATTTATGAATTGTTTTGAAAATTTGAAATGAAATAAAATTATTGAAAATATATTTATGAAATTAAATTTCTTATTTTATGTATAGAATTAGAAATAAATTATATATAAGATCGTGAAACAAAAAAAAATAATAGTCAAGATGTGCTAAGTTTAATTATTAAATTATTTCTAATTTTATATCATAATCAATTTTTAGACATATATAGCTCATATTTTTTTAAGAATTATGTTATTAAGCTAGTATTTTAATATGATAAATTAAAATCTTGATGGGTTATTACTTTCAACTATAATTATGTTAAGTTATACATAAATTATTACTTACAATCAAATATATAAATGGCATTGGGATGTTAAAGTTGTATAAATGTCATGAGATGCAAATGATATTATACACTACTTAATATATTGTGCACTTGATGCTTAGCTTAATATACATATGGTGTCTACTTCTTCTACTAAGCTCTAATGGCTTTTGAAAAAAGATTTCATGTAATTCCTCCTAGTATATTTAGGTTTCATTGCTATAAAAAAGAAGTTACTAATAATATTTTTATAACTAATTATTACTAAGAATAATATAAATAACTATCCAAATCCACCTTGCTATGAGGTTGAGTATCATTAGATGTTAACTAGATTGATCACATATGATATTCTTTCAATTATTATATATTGTAAAAGTTATTAGTATTCATTTTCAAAATTATTCAAAATGACTATTGACAAAGTTTATGTGGTTAAAAATAATTTTTTAAGATATTGAAAAATTATTGATAAAATATATTTTTAATAAAAGAGGGTTAAGCATTTAGCTATTTTGAGAGAAGATAAAAATTTAATCATTTAGTTTATCAATTTTTGAGAAAAATATGGAGAAGAAAAAAGTAAAAGATATTTAACATAAAAATAATATAATACATATTTATAAATAAATTATATACTTAATAATTTTCATTTAAAAATAAAAAAATAATTTAAAAATTGATTACAATGTATATAAGAATATTATCTAATATTTAAAAATTTTTTATTTTAAGTTCATTTTCTTAACAAAAATAAAATTTATTGGTGAAAAATAATACTTTATTAAAATTATAATTTAAATATTCATATAAATCATTTTGTCATATTAATAATTGAAAATAAAAAATATATGTATATATTTTTAATAATATATTATTTGATATATGTGTATACAGTTACATAACATATATTTAATTTCGCATATAATAACTATAGATGCATTTCAGTTTAATTGGCAAAGAAGGGAAACTTAAGGCTTGGAGATGGGAGAGATCAAGAGTTCAAACTTTGACTTTGTCATATTTCACAACAAATATGTGACGTGATGTGTGGTGGTGATGTGGCACATGAGGTGGCTTAAGAAGGCATATACATGGCAAGTGACAGCCACAATATGGTGGCGTAGCACATGAGGTGGCTTGAGGGGGCATATACATGGTAGGTGATGTGGCGCGAGATGGTGGCGTGGCACATGAGATGGCTTGAGGAAGTGCACACGTGACATATGACATAGCATGAGATGGCTAGGTAATATGGCATCATTTGTTGAACACGTGGCCTGTGATGTGGCACAAGATAACAAGTGATGTGGTATCATCTGTTGCATGTATGGCAAGTGATATGGCATCACTTGATGCACGCATGGTAGAGTGATGTGGCATAAAATAAATTATTATTTCTTAAAAAAAATTTTGATGGCAACAAATGTCGCCACTAGAAGTCTTTTTAGCAGTGACATTTATTACCATCAAAAATACTTTTAGTGGCAAAAAACCTGTCATCGCTAAAAGTCTACTTTTGGCAGTGACAATATTTGTCACCGTCAAAAGCTATTAGTGATGGTTGTTATAATGACAACTTTTTAGCAATGAAAAGTCACCGCTAAAAATTTTTAGCAGCAACTTTTGAATTTTTGGTGGCAACTTTTTATTGTCGCCAAAAGTCTGTTTTTTTTAAAGTGGAAACAAATTCAATAATAATTAAAAATGGCTTAATAATTTAAAAAAATAGTAAGACATTTTAAGAATAGTTGTATTAAAAATGGATTAATAATTCTTTATCCGTTGTTGGAATCTTTCTTGCACGCGCACTACGGCCTTGTCCTGGTCATTCCGAAATGATGCCACCTGTCCCATGTGGGACCAATGCCATACTTCTTCTTCCGTTTTTTTTTTTTTTTTGGGACAAAGACCAATGCCATTCTTTAATATTACCGAGAAAAAAGCAAGCATATACACAACGTAACACATTTTCTTTAAAATCTGCATAAAAAATAAATTTGAGAATGTATGAAACTATTTGAAAAATGTGCAGATACGATTGAATAAACACTTATAAACAGCATAATAGTATATTCTTGATAAAATTTCACGAAATGAGTTTTCCAGTAACAATATATGAATTCCCAAATAAATTATCTTTCAAAAGTGGACAACGATAGTTTGTTTAAGTCTACCAGTTTGTTCCCTTGCTTTGAAACAAAATCTTCAAATTCGGGAAAAATGTTAATTATGCCATCCAAATGTGAATTATAATTGTTAAACAAACGGGCTTTGGTTATAAGATTGTTTTAATAAAAACAACAATAAGTTAATAATTTTACTATTTGGCCATTATATGGCTTTTTTCAGTTTTGCCTCAACAATATAAATAGCTCTTTGTTTGATGGGGTTTCACCATCTTATATACACAACTCTAGCAGACATTGTTCTACTTGAACGAGAGAGGAAAAAAATTAAAGGCCTACATAGAATTCAAAGAAGAACAAAATATGTACGCAAATTTGAGTATTACTTAAATTTCTGCTTTATTTTTACTGCTAGCATCTTCAGTCGTGGCTCAAACTACGGTTTTTGATATAAGAAAATATGGTGGAGCACCAAATGGAGATCTGACCTCGGTGAGTATTTATTTAAGTATTGCATTATTAGTTTGAAATTTACTACAAAAAGATGAATTTTCTAACAAAAAATTAGTACTTAACAAATTTTGTGACAAATAGTCCTATTGCAAATAAATTTATTTTGACATATATATTCACTAAATTTCCAACACAAAAGTTGTATGACAAAGTTTGTCATTGATTTGTGGGGAAAAATGAATTTTACCACATTTATTTTGTTTAGTAGTTAATTATCACATGTTATACATATATGCCTTCAACATATTTTTTCTTGTTAATTTATTTAATTAAAATATACTTGGTTTGTTGATTAATGTTGAGAAGAGCTTAGAGAGAGCATGGAAAGAGGCATGTGCATCAACAAGTGCAAGCAAAGTTTGGGTGCCTAAAAGTACTTACAATTTGAGACAAATAGAACTAAATGGTCCTTGCAAGGCTCCAATTGAGCTTCACATTGAAGGAAATATTGTAGCACCAGAAAACCCTAATCGATTCAATGGAGATTCCCAATGGCTTAGTTTTGGATACATTGATTCCTTTACCTTATCTGGTGGTGCCACTTTTGATGGTCAAGGTTCAATAGCTTGGAAGCAAAATAATTGTGCTAAAACTTGGAATTGCAAGAAGCTTTCCATGGTAAGTAATAAGTTATACATGCACATTTTTAAAATTCAAGAACATGTGTTGAATTCATTTTATCATTATTTTTTGAAATTATTTATTAAAACATAACGTATGTATAATTTTCAAATAGTAATAATTTAAGAATATATGTTTTAATAGAGAAGTCATATAATGAGTTAATTTTCCCAAACACGCACACACACATGATTTAAAAAAAGGTTAGCAGGAAGAGGGAAAATTAGATTGAATTGTGTTGAATCTCTAAGTCCTAAGTCCCAAGATGTCTTTTTCTTTTCTTTTTTATTTAGTATCTCCCACTAATAAGCTAATAAACACTCAATCAATGAGGTATAGATCTTTTAAAAATCTAACTTTATTTCAAACCCCTTCCAGAATTTCGGTTTCAGCTTCATGAACAATTCGATCATCCGGGACATAACATCAAAAAACAGCAAACATTTCCACGTGAATGTTCTAGGGTGCCAGAATATTACATTCAATGAATTCTCCATCGAGGCTCCATCAGATAGTTTGAATACAGATGGAATCCACATTGGAAGATCAACAAAAGTGGAAATACTTAACTCAAACATTGGCACAGGAGATGATTGTATTTCATTGGGTGATGGAAGTAGACAAGTGAGTGTTGAGAATGTGACATGTGGACCTGGCCATGGCATTAGTGTTGGAAGCCTTGGAAAATATGAAAATGAAGAACCTGTTGAAGGTTTGATAGTGAAGAATTGCACTTTTAAAAACACTGATAATGGCGTGAGAATAAAAACTTGGCCTGGTACTTAATAAATATCCCAGTCTTTGGCTTACACTTTGAGAATCTCGTCATGATCAATGTCACCAATCCTGTAATTATAGATCAAGAATATTGTCCATGGAACCAATGCTCAAAAAAGCTATTTAGTTCTCTTCCTTTTTTGGTGTATCATATTTTCTAAGATTTTGCTACATATTTCTAGCTCCTTCTTTCTTTCATTATTCTGTGCATTTTGAGCTGCTACAGACTCCATCAAAAGTAAAAATAAGTAGAGTTTCCTTCAAGAATATTAGAGGCACTTCAACAACAAAGGAGGGAATAATTTTGATTTGCAGTAGTAGTGTACCATGTGAGAAGGTGAAACTCACGAATATTGATCTCAAATTCAACGGGGCTCCTGCAACAGCTACTTGTAAGAACATCAAGCCCCAAGTCTTTGGGGATGTACCAACATGTACTCCTTGATATGTATATTAATTTCGTCATTCATTGAATAAAAAAATTATATGTTAAAGTCTTATTGTTCATTTCCACTTTGTGCTATTTCTGGTTCAGAAATTGTGTTGATGTGTGAGCATATTGCTCCAAGAGAAGATAAGTGCCTAATTTAATTTCGTCTTAAATTGATAATGTTTTGGAGCAAACATCTGGGGAAAAAAATACCTACCAGAAAAAGAATGCAAATGCAAGTAATACAACGGAATACATATATCAATGAAAACATAAAATACTCTCATCATTTTTATGTTTTATCTTAATTATATAGACCTCTTATCAATTTTAAAGGCTTACAAAACCTTTTTTTTTAAATTGTACTTCATGTTACACAAACCTCTCTGTTGTCAAGATTCTATTTTCTTCCATCGAGTCCTTAAATTGTCATTAATTCACCAATTTTTTTTTCTGTGTGTATATTGAAAAGCTAAAAATTATTAACTCCACTGATAATCAAATCTTCTAAAATCTTAATCAAAGATATGATTTATTTTATACCAAAACAATAAATAAAAAAATCATAATGAGCCATAGGATCATTTGAGGCAGGGCAAACGCCAAGAACAACAAAGAACAAATTCTCAATCTGTACCATAAATTGCCATATTATTAATAAATTATTGATGAATTGTAACTAGCCTATTTCATCTCATACTTCCTGCGAGCTGAGACCCACAATATACGTATTGGAAAATAACATTATGAATAAATGTCACATAATATAAACCATAGATTCACTTCTCCCTCACTGATCTGCAAAGGATCATGCATGAATGATTCAGTGTGTGCGTCTATTATCATTTCAGAGCAGTTCAGTTTCTTTAAATCTTCGGGAAAATAGCATCTAGAGCTCTTGGAAAGAGGAAGAAAATTATAGAGAAGGCCCAATAATATGAAATTTCTCTCCAGGCCCATAGGCTTAACCGAAATCATGTTTTGAGGTTAAAAGTAAAGAATGACCCTAATTTGTTGAAGATTGATTCCTTTTGAATGTTGGAAGTCCTTCCCGAGGATAATTGGATTTTGTGTTATACAAACAATAATGTAGGATGTTTATTTGTAAATTTAAAAAATGTTTATAGTTTGGTTTGCAACAAAATTAAATGAATTACAATCAAAACTAGAGAAAACAAGAAGTTCTAAACATATGCTTGTCATTCTCCAAACTTGTAGTTGATGATATCATAGATAAATAAGGTATTTCAAAGAATACAGTAACTCAATATTTACTTGTTAAAACCTAAATACATACTTGTCAATATATGAATATTTACTATAATTATCTATCAATGACAACCACAATTTTAGAGTTTCACACCTAAATGTTTGTAATTGATAAGTACATGTTCGAATTTTGACAAGTCAATATTATCAAATAAATTATAAAAATTATCAAATAAATGTTTAGATACTGACAAGTTAGTGTTCAGGTTTTAATAAGTAAATATCATGTTGTTATATCCTTTGAAATACCTTATACAAGTTATCCATGATATTATCTACTACAAGTTCTAATATTGTCAATTAATTATATGTGCGTAACTACTTGTCATCCCTAGAAGCAACTTGTAATCCATTTAACTTTTTACCAAATCAAATTATAGATATATTATAAATTTACAAATACATATCCTACATTAACCAGACAACATATTTTCACAATACAAAATCCAATTATCTTGAGGAGGGACTTCCAACATTCAAAAGGGCATTCATCAAAATCAAAGGCATTTTTTGCTTTTTACTTGAAAACATAATTTCATTTGGGTCCTTCAAGCCTACTAAGAAATTTCACCATTCAAAATTTAACAAGCAAAGATCTAATTGTTATATTCTTTGAAGTAACTCATACAAGTTATCCATGATCTTATCAACTAGTTAATATTGTCAAGTATATGTTCATAACTACTTGTCATATTTAGAATCAACTTGTAATCCATTTAACTTTCTCGTACATCAAATTATAAATATTTTATAAATTTACAAACATACCCTACATTAACAAGACAATATTCTTATTTTTACAATACAAAATACACTTATCCTGAGGAGGGACTTCCAGCATTCAAAAGAGCATTCATGAAAATCAGGGGCACTTTTTACTTTTTACCTCAGAACATAAATTCACTTGGGTTCTTTGGGCCTGTAAAGAAATAAATTTCAGATTCTATATTGGCATTCTCTGCAATTTTCTTCCTTCCGAGGACCCTAGATGCTATTGTCCCTAAATCTTAACAGTTCGTATCAAACCATTATTCTCTCACCTCCAAAACTTGCTTCTTTTTGCATGGCATGTTCTCAGTGCTATTATGATAAAATAACTTTTTTTTAATGGAATGATAAACTAATCCTATTGACTGGGTTCATAATGATCCTGATTCAAACAAAAGTATGAAAGGACTTAATACACTTCAATAAGATATATGTTCCTTTTTTGGGAAAATCACATCCAAGGAGTTAAGAAAGTTATTTATAGATAAGGACTAATACAAAATAGATTATTATTAAAATGAAAACATGACTTATTTTTTTTCCCTTGAATGGAACTAGTTGTTAGTCCTTGCCTTTGAATAATTTGCTTTAGTGGTTTTTAGATGTGATTCTCCCTTCTTTCTTGGCTAACAATAAGATCAATGTTTCAAATCTTATTATCAATATTAAATAGTTGTGCCATAAAATGATGGTTAATTAATTAAATTATAGTAGAACTGGAAGCTAAGGTGTTGCATGACGCATGATAAAACAGAAAAATTCTTGTTATAAAGAAAATTAACATGCTCATAATTCATCAGTATTCTATTTTGAAAAAACTAACTTCACCACATATATCAACTGAACATACAACGTAAATTTTAGGGAATTAATAAAGTAACTTCCAACTAGCCAAACCATTCAAAGTACAGATTCCACACACACACACACACACTCTCTCTCTCTCTCTCTCTCTCTCTCATAGACACATACATAACACACACATAAGATAATCAAAATCTACAGCAAGCCATCTCAGATTCTGTGCAATACACAGAAAAACATGTCTAGATGAGTGTATTCATTTGAGCACTTACATCATATCTCATATGTCATTCCAACTTTGAGAAGCTTAGAATGTGGGATGCCAATTAAATCTTGTCCTTGTCTAAAATTTTTCCTCAAGAAACTGTAGACATAATTGACAACTATCTTCTTGAGTAACGATGACTGAGGCTGTGCCATTACTTGAGTTTCTCCCAGCAAATATACTACACCTTTCTCCTTGGCTCTCTCCACAAACCCTATCTCCTCTTCTGCATTATTATTTTCTACAAGAACTATATTAGGATTAGAGATTATTGATGTCGATGACTTCACTGTTCTACTTGAGTGAACAGGATCATCTTCAGCAAGAATAGAATCATCTTCTGGTGTTGGGATTGATGATGGGACTATTCGATTGGAATAAGATTTTCCATCACTACGGCGATGATGATCAGTACTATTGCTTAATTCTGCTCCCCCAAGATCTGTAGAAAGACTTTGATGACGAATGAACTCCTTTAGTTGCTCAATTAATTGTTGCTCAAACTCCGAGTGTTCATTGATTAGATCATTGTAACCAAACCTGGCAACACAGCGGAAAATTCTGAACTCTTTTGGCTGAACTTGTCTAAATAGGAACCTCTCTTCCAATGCAATTCTACTGACAGGGATGGACTTTAAGGTCACAAACACTACAACAGAATGAATGGATGGTACATTGGCAAGGAAGTGAGAGAAGATTGGAGGAACGCCTTCAACAAGCTCGGAATATAGGAGCGCTACACCGGGAATTCGCCGTGTTGCCTGGTTGTTTACTAGCTGTCTCAGATGTTCACCTGAGACCTTGTGGTTCACCTCAAACATGTACTCTTGTGTTTTTGTGTAGTGCCATATGGCCATCAAGGTCATCAAGAACAAGGCAAGTAGTAGTGGAAGAAAGCCTCCTTGAGTGAATTTAGTTAGCATAGATGATAAATAAACTATCTCTATCGAAATGAAAACCACAAAGAAAAGAGCGATCCACCATATACTTGTCTTCCATATAACAAGCATAATGAGAGTGACCATGCAGGTCGTTACAACCATCACAGTGCACACAGCGATTCCTGCCAAAAGTGGGTGGTAAAGAAGGATAGTTAATATACATCCTTTCTCTTTTCTGAGAAAAATAATTTTCGGTCCCTTTACTTTTAGCTTGTTTTAGTATTAGTCCCTTAAGTTTATCTATCTACAATGTTAATATCTATATTTTTTTAAATATGACCATAAGGACTTGACGGTGGTGGCTAATTAATGTGTACATCACCTTTGTTACTTCTTGTGCTAACTTGTTAAAATCATGACGACTAGTTGTCTATAAAGAGTAGAAGGCAAAAACAAAAAAAAAAAAAACAAAAAAAGAAAACACAAGTAGGACATTAAAGCAGAATTCTTAAACATGTGTATACATAGAAAAATACGTGTATACAAATATTCATATGTATATATGGTGATATATATGGTGAAGCTTACCATAAGCATGGCCAATATTTTCTGTGGTTCTGAAAGAAGCAACGACAATGACACAAGCAAGCATAAGAATGAAGTTGATCTCAGGTATGTAGACTTGACCTTCATAATTGGAAGATTTATGCATAACCTTCACTCTTGGAAAACAACTCAAACTTACAGACTGTCGTATTATAGAAAATGCCCCAGAAATCATAGCTTGGCTGGCAATAATAGCAGCAGCTACCGCAGACACAAATGTTGGCCAGTACAATGGGTCTGCATGTGATTAAGACCAATATTAATATCAAAAATCACTGCAATTAACTAATGAAAATTAACTTATTAAATATGTCTTGAAATGAAAAAAATGGTATTACTCTGTTTCTATTTATAAGAGAAACTATCACTTTTTACTTTTTTTTGTATAAGTAAAATCACATATTTCAATAAACATTTATCACATATTTTCTAAATTACCTCTCAAAATTTATATTAACAAGAAATCATTAATGCATGCTTATGTTAATTAACATAGGACATTTTAGTCTAATTTCTTTATTTTCAGACATAATTATTATGGTTAACTAATTTTTTTAAACTATGTGATATAGTTTTTTCTCTTGTATAGAAACGGAGTAAAACATAGTGTACAATGAGCCATAAATTAAAATTAAATTTATAACTTTAGTAAAATTGAAGAATGGTGATAAAAAATTTTCAATGTGGCTTAGATTAAAGACCAAATAATCTTTCTAGAAGATGCCTATAATGGGAACCAAAGGGAGTACAAATATTCATGTCTTGAACACTAGAGGGATCATTATATTCTTCAAACTTTGTGTAATCACTAAACATTTTTTTCCTATGGCAATAGACACAAATTGCTGGTGTAGGGCAAAAGATTTACCTATAACAAATTGCTGATATAGAGCGAAAGATTTACCTAATTTTTAAGGCAACGGTTTTTTTAGACTTTGTGATCATCAAAAGTTATATTAAAAAAACTATTACTTATTAATATGTTAGGCAACATTTTTTCTGCCTGGAAAATTAATTTTGTTACGATGAAAATGCTGTGGTTAATTTATGAAGGCTCTCCTCTAGCTAGTTATCAATATAAAATATAAATCTATAACAAGTTACGTTCTTCATAAACTACGCGCACATTGATTGTCTGACTCGTTTTAGATTCTGTCCAATGCATTGAGAAATGTGTGTGTAGTTGATAATAAAGATCTAGTGTTAGTGTCATCAGCAAGAAAGAAGCTAATTAGTTTACCAGGTATTGACTTGTAAAAGGTATCTGATACATCGTCTGGGAACTTTCTAAGGTATGCCCCTTGACCACTGTATGCACAAACTAGTGTTGGCATTGTCACACAAGAGAAGCTAATCTATAACCAAAAGAAGCAAGACTTGGTTAAAAACTGTCACGATACGAAATTGAAATTTTAAGACTACACAGATTATTAGATTGCAGATTACAATGTATATATAGTTCAAAAAATGTATGATAACACATATACTAATTACCTGGACTGCTCTTACGTTGAAGTGGCCCAAATCCGCAAACATTGCCTCAGTTCCTAATTCATTGAAAGATATATAAACAAATCTGTTAGAAGCTAAGAAATTCCAATGTTGCTATATATTGTTTTGTTGTGCATGTATGTGTGTACGTGTGAGAGAATTTTTCTTATTTGTTTTATGAAAAAGTAGTTATCAAAATATTGGGAGTTAGTATATATTAATTAGAGCTAGGTCCCAAATTTTTTTCTAAAAGATGGGTTACAAATATTACTTCAAATAATTATAAAAATTGAAGTTTCAATTGTAAGGTGAGACTCTCATTTAAATCTTTTAAGTCACTTTCAATTATGATTTGCAATTGAGACTCTCATTTTTGCAACTATTTGAATCAGTATTTATAACATATTTTTAATAAAATTTTATAGGACCTAGTAATGTTATTTAATTAAACTGTTTGAAAACCTAACTCTGACTCTCCCTCAATTAATATCAAACTATTTAAAAAAATACATTAACTTGCACCATAAAATGACAATGATATAGTTCATTTTACATTTTAATATATGCGTATGCAGTGCACATAAATTATTCATCATAAAGGAAAATATTATATGTACCTGTAATGCACAAAAAGATTCCACCAAGAGAAATCCAACCTTTCTTGCCATTCCTTTTGAAGTAATCGACAATATAGAGGGGATTAAAAGCTCTCAAAACAGTAATATCATATTTGAATAAGTTGTAGAGACCTATGCCCCCAATGAAGGAGAACCACACCAACACCAATGGGGCAAACGAGGACCCCACTTTGTCTGTCCCAAAACGTTGCACTGTGAACAGTCCGATTAAGATTGCTACAGAGATCCCAACAACAGCATCTGCAATAACAGATATATATATATATATATATATATCAGGAAATTTAAAAAAATATATAATAGTAATCAATATATTAACATGCACCATACTTAAATTAATCATGAATAGTATGACTATTTTTAAAATTACAGAATTAGGACTGTACTTTCTCCAAGAGACTTGATCCCGCTTACTGCTGAAAGCACTGCATATGCATGACATAAAGATAGTGTCAATAATTACAGAATTCTAATTAATTGATTCCTAAAGAAAGGCAATTCGGTTTCTTTTTCTATGATTATAACTTTCAATCTGATTAAATTTTTTCTATAACCCTTTAATTTCTCGTGTCATTAAAGGGTCATTGTGCTTTACACACGCACATACAAGTTTAGGAGATTTGGGTCTTGGGAGCTGCTAAAGGCATGGCATGTCTCCAGGCCTAAAAAATACTTCCGGAGGTACTTACAAAGAACTCTAATAAGGTCTTCACATCTCACAATTTTGTAAGTTATGGATCAAATTTTATTAATTAAACAAACATTTGTTTATGCTCTCTTCACACTTGGTGTAGCATATTGAACTAATGTGTCAGGTAAATATGCACTCCCTCTGCCTTTATAAAACTTGTTTTATTTTGCAAAATTACAATATCAATAAAATCAATTAAATATTACAGTTTAAAATTTTAGTTTCTCCTAAAAAAAATATAATTTTTAAAAATATCTATCATTTAATAATGAAAGGGAAAAAAGACATTTAAAGAGGAGATTATTTTTGAAATAATTAATTTTCATTAATCAATCTTTATTTTTCTCAAAATGTTTTATATTATTATGCAATATCAAATCATTCTGAAATATATATATATATATATATATAAAATATATTAGAAAATGGGGGGAGAGAGTTCGTAAAATCTATATCATGTTGTTGGCAAGCATTCGATCTTAAAGTTTGATATAATAATAAATTAAAGAGGAAAACATGCGTGTGTAGCAATACTAGTCAAGAGAGAAGAGAAAATATGACCTGAAATGGCAGGTGTAAGAATTCCATCTCCAATTACCATGGAGGTTGACATGATAGTAACAAAGAATATTACAAGTGGGGCCCATTTGCTATTCTCGAGAGTTGACTTCACCTTTTGAGCCCTTTTGAGTGAGCTCGAAGGCGTTTCTAGTTTGTAATTGGAGACTTGTGTGTCCTCTGCTTGCCTATTTGGGAGTGAACTCAGCTTCGCATATCGGCATAGCAACGAATACAAAGCAAATGTACCACCTAACACACAAATTACCAATTAATGTCAAGTGGGAAATTAAAGTTGTATTTTTAATGAGAAATTTAAATATCTATATATATATATTATTAATTATATGGAAATACATTTTATTGAGCAAATGAAATGTAATTAATAACTTTTATTTAACAAAAGAAAAAGAAAACCATATTTTGATAGTTAATACTTATTGCATACTCCTTCCGTTCTAAATTATAAGATATTTTTAGATAAAATTATGCTTATCAATAAACTATATTAAATACACTTTACAACATTAAGATAAAAATTTAAATGTCCTTCATTTAATACTCCATTTATGAAAGAATATTAAAGAGAGAGAATATAATAGGAAGGCAATATTGGAATAATGTTATTAATAAAACCTTGTTTTGTCAAAATGTTTTATATTTGGAACTCTAATCTCTCCTAAAAGTATCTTATAAATTGAAATGGAGGCAATACCCTTCAAAAAAAAAGTATATCATTATAACTCTATATTTCTACTATTTCATTTCATTTTTTTAAAACAATATTTATATTAGGTTTAGATGTCACCTCTTACTATTTTCCCTAAACCTATTCCCAATGTACACATAATTTTCATATGAAACTAATTAATCAATGAAACAAAATAACTTAATAAACAAAATAAAATCATTAGTAATAATATACACTACCTCTGATTTTAAGTCACTTTTAATATATGTCACCAGAACTAAAAAAATCTTAAGATTCATTAACTTAGTCTTAAAATTTAATAAGTTTTTAATTTTGTGTCTATCAAATATATAAATTTTAATAACGTGATTTGTCTCACTAACATTTAATGGAGGTTAAGAAGAAAAAAGAAAAATTGTGATTAAAAGAAAATGATAAGCCTTATAAATATGACTAAAAAAATCTCTCTACTTTATAAATAAGACAGGAAGGAGTATATTATAAAATTATAATAAGCCACACTATTACTCCTCCAGTCTTATTTACAATGCAATGATAGTATTTGTTTTGGTCATATTCATTAGATACCTACATGATTTTTTATATTATATCTTTACCTTGTTGTCTCTACTAAATGTTATATTATTTTATTTTTAAAGTATGTATATTTAATAGGGATAAAGTAGGAAACTTGTTGAATTTTTAAATAAAATTAATAAGGTTTAAGATTTTTCTTAATTTTAGAGAAATATGTTGAAAATGACATATAGATACTCCCCTGTTTCTCTATAAAAGAGAAAAATTATATCATATAATTTAAGAAAATCAGTTAACTACAATGATTATGTCTAAAAAATAAAGAAATTAGACTAAAATACTCTATGTTAATCAACATAAGTATGCATTAATTTTTTTTTGTTAATATAAATTATGAGGGGTAATTTAAAAAATTTATAATAAATGTTTATTGAAATTTGTGATTTTACTTAAAAAAACCAAAAAAAAATTCTCTAACAAATAAAAATGGACAGAGTAGGACTGTAGGTAAGTTATGAACAAGCTCATCCTTTTGACTTATATTATGTGCAAATTAATCTACTAACCTTCCCCATTGTCGTTGGCCCAAAGCACAATGAAGATGTACTTGATGAAGGGAACAGCCAAAATGGTATAGATAATGAGAGAGAGACATCCAATGATGTCGTCAGTGTTGTGAATTTGACCATCAGTGAAAGTGCTGGCATACACATACAAGGGTGACGTCCCTATGTCCCCATATATTATTCCTATGCTTTGGAATGCTAAACTCAATGTTCTTCTCCAGCTTGTCTGTCATTAACCACATTCAATACATCAATCAACATATAAAATGCTGAGTTTGAACCAAATTTTATAAATCATGAATACGTACTGTGATTTATATTATTTCTTAGAGTCGAAGTGATGCACAAGAAAGTGTAAAACAAATTAAATCTGCTATAATCCAGAAATTGTAATTAATTAAGAGAAAATTAATCATTTAGTTCTTTAATGTTTGGTTTAGTTATAACTCAATTTTTAAACTTTGACTCGTTATAAATTGGTTCTTATCATTTTGACTCAGTTTCAACTCAATTCTTGAATTTTAACTCTTGCAATTTAGTCTCTATAATTTTGACCAATTAAAATATTGCTCCTTAAATTTAAAAAATAAAATTATAAATATTACAATTATGTTAAAATTTAGGACTAATATTTTAAATTACCAAATTTTTTTAATCTTTAAAAAAATTATAAAGATTAAATTTTAAAATACTTTTAATATTTATAATTTTATTTTTTAAAATATAAAAACTTATATTTAAATGGTTAAAACTATAGGGACTGAGTTGTAAGAATCAAAGTTCAAGGACTGAGTTACAATTAGGTCAAAACTATAAAGACCAAATGATTAATTTTTCTCTTAATGAAATAGTCAAATGATCTTAGTATATATGTTTGTTCATGTATAGCAATCAAACAATGTTATGATTTAAAAAAAAATACAAATGTCGTTGGTTGGGACACTAGTTTACATTCTTCAAGCTCTTTAGCAATTGACCTCCCCACCCCTAAAGTTAAATTTAATTGAAGATATCATATAATTTGTCAATGGAAGCTGTCTTGTTTCCTTTTCTAAATTCTCATAAATCATCGGTGACATGATTTTTTTAAAAAATTATAACTGATTATATGAAGGAGAATGAGAAAAAAGTCAATAGAGTATATCATTTAAAATTATATGCAAGTTATTAATAAATTTCAGCTTTGATAAAAACAATTACTAAAATTTGAGTTCAACCACTAGCTAATTCATTAACATAGCACTAAATAACAAGGCCCGGAAAATACCCTAAACTCAAAATCATATGAAGGAAGTATCATATCACACCTATATCCATATAATTAAACACCAAAATATAACCTCCAGCCGCTTAGACCAACGGGTTAGTGAGTTGATTCAACTTAATTAGAAGCTTCGAGTTTGAGCTCTGGATATGAAAGTGGTACACCCATCAGTTGCTGACGAAATTTGTTTTAGTTATTAAATACATATAATATTGGAGCAAAAGCAAATATATATATATATATATATATAATTTATAACATGTTTTACTACGTTCTCCAGCTCTTATTAGTATGACTAATTACTTCAGATTTCATAAAATATATTAGGAAATTGTAACTAGTTGATAATAACATCACAAACAAAATGAAGCATGAGGAAAGAAATGCAATTGATGACCGAATTTAAGTAGAAATTAGAGGGAAAAAACAGAAAAAGTAAAAAATAGACGCTGCTTTAGTGGATCATATATGAACTATATGTTGTTAAGCAATAAGATGAAAAAGAAAAAGAAAATTAAAGACCTGTGAGGAATGGGTTTTGTTGAAGAGAAGCCTTCCAGCTTCCAAATTGAGTGAGTCAACTCGTCCCAGTTTGGCCCATGACACCTCCTTTCTTTCAGGGGATCTGATCCCTGTGTTGTTTCTGAGTCACCTTCCATGGTTTCCCTACGTAAAATCTTTAATTTGATTCCTCGGAGTATCTTTTTTGTTTGGACGAGGTTTAGTTTCGACTCCGTTCGGATTTTATAGGCACAAAAGTCAAAAGTGGCTGCTTTCTCTCAATTTTGTTTAGATCGTCAATACATGCGTTGGAATTGAGAAAAATATCATTTAAGGACCATGGAAGCAATTTAACATCAATAAGAACTAAACAATTTTGAAATAACACTATAGGAGCAGTAGACTGATTTGAAAATAATTTTAGATGAAAAAAGACTATAATACCCTTGTTTTTCTTTTTCTTTTTTTAAAAAAATTGTCAACTAGCAAATAGTCTTTTATTAAATATGAATACGTATTCGTAAATTAAATGTGAATGGGTACTTGTTGAGATATGATCTATACTTGTCTTTTCCTACAACTAAATTATTTCAAATTCTAGAACTTGTCAATTAATGAATACTTCTTATTAAATATGAATGGGTATTTGTTAATAATGACTGACTATTTCTTTAAATATGATCTACACTTATTCCTTCCCACAATTTAGTTTTTTCATGTTATTGAACTTATCAATTAGCGAATGACCTTTGTTAAATGTGAATGGATAATTATTAATTAATGAATGGCTACTTGTTGAAACATGATCTACAATTATTCCTTCCTACAACCAAATTTTTCAAATTCTTTAACTTACTAATTAGCAAATGGCTTCTTGTTAAATAGAAATGAGTACTTGTTAATTTATGAATGGTTATTTGTCAATTAAAAAAACAAAAGCAACGGTATTATAGTCTTTTTCTATCTAAAATTATTTTTAAATCAGTCTCCTAATCCTGCAGTGATATTTCAAAATTTTTTACCCTTTGATTGATATTCCATCTGTTAAAAAATATAAGGCATTTTTTATTTTTTAATGTGTAATCATTGCCTTTTTCTCAAAAGTGACCCTATTGATATGACTTTATATTTGTTATAGATTGTTTAATAGCGGTAAATATGAAAAGATAGGGTTAGTTAAAAAGTAGGTAACTACTTTATTGGTGAATGAGATTCGATTAAAAATACCTTACATTTTTTAATAGAAGGAGTATTAAATACAGTCAGTGGTCTTTGAATGACATTTTCCCTTGGAATTTTTTAGCCTTTGATTGGTATTAAATACAGTCAGTGGTCTTTAATTTTCAGGTGGTCTGTGCTTCGTCTGGTCATCATTTTCATATCATTATTACTCTATTTTTATCGACGAAAATCATATTACTTTAATATATTTTTAAGAATTAAATTATTTATTTTCTGAAAAAAATGTAACAAGCTCATATAGTTTTGATTGGTATAATTTAATTTATTAAAATAAACTAGTTTAATCCTTAAAAATTTTCAATAAAAAGCTCTCCATCCCTCTTGTCCTAATTATAAAACAGAGAAAAAACATTTATTTTTATTTACTTATAACTCACGCTATTGAATTTTTATTACAAGATTTTTCTTTTACTCCACATTAAATGTTAGTAAATACAATATTAAAGTAAAATATATTTAATAGAAAAAAATTTAAAAATTTATTAAAATTTTAAAATAATTAATGAATTTTAAGATTTTTCTTGATTCTAGTAAAATATTTTAAAATTATTTATAAATAAAATCAGAAGGCTTTATAAAAATAAAAAATCCCAATTTTAAGATGTCTTCTTTTTTTTTTTTCACTGCCAGATGTCTTTCAAAAATACAAACAATATTTCATTTTTGGCCTTTTAGTTTTACTGATATCCTTGAATTTTGAGGAAGCGCGTCAGTTTTAATTTTTTAATTTACTACATTTTCCATAATAATATTCTATCTATTTAATTAACAGATGTATAATTAAAAATTTGGAATTTTTTTAGCCAATAAAATAACTTAGTTGAGTAATACTTCCTCCATCTAAAATAATAAGACAACATTGAACAAGTTTTGTTGTACTAAATATAAAACCAATTTGATAAAAATAAGATTTTATTAACGATACTTTTTTAATATTACCAGTAAAAAAAGAATATAAATGATTGTAAATTTAAAGTTATATTAAATGAATAATATTTTTGAAAGTTTATATTTTATTTTGAAAAGTAAATTTAAAAAGTGTTATTATTGAGCTTTATTATTGGCTTATGTAAACTTATCTCAATTTTTTTTATTAACTTGGGATGAAGGGAGTAACTTCTTTTTTAACTATGTGAAAAATATTCCAATCAAGACAAGAGGAAATACTAGTTTGTAGAATATAATAAGGGAAAAAAACAATAATTGATCATTATAGTTTCATCAAATTTTACTTTTAATCCATGTAATTTATTTTCAGTGTTTTTAATTCTTATAGTTTCTGTAATTTAACATCATTAGGGATTTGAGGAACAAACAACATCCAATCTTGCTAAAATTATAAGGACTAAAAACATTGAAAGAAATAGAGGGACTAAAAGCAAAAGAAGATGAGATTATAGGGATCAATAATTCTGTTTTCCCATTATATATAATAATAATAATAACTAAAGTAGGTATTGTTTACTTTATGATTGAATTGTCGTGTAGAAGTTGGCATCCTGCACGGGCACAACCTTAGGAAAAAAGACATTTGCGATGATGGATTTTACTTCTTTTAAAAATGTTATCCACTATATCAACGATATTTTTAAGTGAGAATGACATTTGATGGGCAAAATATAAGATTATTTTCATGTTAACGCCCAAAAAAAAAGTCAGAAGTAGAAGCTTAATTTCTTCAATTTTAAATCATCAATAATTGAGACTTTCGAACTCTTTCCTCACATATTTTTGTCTGAATGGAATCCCTTATAGTCATTGTATTGTCTTTTTTTTTTTAACTTTTAAGCATAATCATCAAATGCTCATGACATTGATTTTTCCAATAGTTTTCCATATGATATGTTGCAAAAATATAATTTAGATTTTTCTGTTCCATCTTCATTAGAAACATATGAGGAGGGTTACTGAATCTATACAAGGAGCTAGTGCTTTTTTTCACCATTTTTATTACAAATAAAAATAAAAAAGAACTTATTTTGGTAAAATTTAATTTTTATTCTTTTAAGAAAGAATGACAATTAAGGAACTTATGAGAATATTAGTGTAAATGAGGGCCTTTAAGTTATAAATATATAAATTTGAGTTATAAATTTCAAAATTTTCAGTTATGAACGTACATGTCCTCATTTTGTATTTATTTAATTTCCTTATATGATCTTTTAATATATTATCATTCTCTCTTCTTTTAAAGTTTTTCTATATTTCATGGAAGTGGATCCCCTATAGCGATCAGCTGTAATTTATCAATAAAATCCAACCATTCCAATAATACAATATCTAGGCGATCGATCTATGTCACACACATTGTTGACTTTTAGTTAAAGTTTACTTTGTCCTATATTTAAAAATTATCTTTTAATAAACTTTGTTTGAAACCTGTTTATTAATAAATTGAATTTTAAGGGACTAACGATCATTTCCATAATTAAATATCATGAGGGCATATTCAAATACAGTCTTGAACCATAATAAGACAAAATGCATTATTTTAACATACAATCGCTTGATGAATTGTTAAAATAGCTGGGTTTTACTAATGGCACATGCTACTGTCATTAGGTCAACACTGTGGTGGAGAAAATGTTTTTGTATGAAGAGCATTTAAGTAATGTTGTTAAAATTTTAATTTTATTAAAGTCCCCTTGAGATTTAATGAAAATGTTGTAATTCTTGGGAACAAAATAAGTCGCTTGTACCAAATCCATGGGGCTCCTTTTTGAGTGAAGAAAATTAATAGAAGGGACTAGTTTCTCATAATGTAGTGAATTAAAGTTCGAATTCCTGTTGAAAAATATGCCTACATTTAATATTTGATCATATCTTGAATGTGATTGTCTTCAATGAAAAAACACCCATGAGCAATCAAAAAAGAATTGCCTTCCTAAGCTCCAAAAGAGTGCTATGAAGTAATCCTCTTACCATAGGATTCCAACCCTTCACTGTAAAATCTAAATAATAAACTAGACAGTGATAGTGCATGTGATAGTAAATTAAATTACCAGCATATAAGCGTACATGATTTGGCCATAATTGCTAAGCCACACTAAGCAAGTCCAACTAGATCTTCCTTTCCATACCTTTAGAATTATGCGGCTTTTGGTGGAGAAGCACACAATGAGTTAGGGTTAGAAAAGAGATCACCTGGCCTATTTAATAATTACTTATTGGTAGAGACGGTAATGACTGAACAAGCCTGAAAAATCTCAAGGCTGAGCGTGAGAGTTAGAAGATTTTGAGAGTTAGAAGATTTTTTTATTTCAAGCCTATTCAAATTGTCTGAATAAGCTTAAAGAAATATGGGCCAAGCCCAAACTAGAATGGGCTTAGCCCAAATATCCAAAATCTTTTTTTATTATTAATAAAAATAATATATATATAAATAAATAGATAAAATGGAAATATTAATTTTTAAAAAAAAAAAAAATTGAAATTAGCTAAAAATAAAATAATATTTAACAATATATCTTTTTTATATGTTTGGATATTTTAACTTGATCCCACCAAATCTCCCTCCATTAAGTCTAATCCACTTGAATTATCAGCTCTACTTATTGGGCCATCCACTATGGCTTTAATAATTTAAATCAATGGCCCACACTAGTTTTAGCTGCTAACTAGAACTCAATAGATCGTGTGTCTAACCTATATGATTACACAATTTAGTTGGACTTAAATTTAAATATTACAGGACCACGCGTTAACCTGTTTTAATAAATACTGAAATAATAATATAAATCCACACATAAAAATACAACATTCATTTCTTGGAATAATTGGCATTGTAATGTAGACCTCCGAGGCATGGTATTTCTTCAATCGATATATTCAGTTTCCTTTTGGGCTTAAAAAGCAAGTAGCAACCATCCAACCTCAGATTGAACTGCATGGTTACGTTGCCAAGAAACTGATCTACCACAAACTTCTACACTGTTGCATTTATTATTCTGAATCATTTTAATTGCTGTAGAATCCATTAACCTTCTTGTTTCTAATAAACCGCATACTGTATTTAATAATGCACTTAGTTGCAGCTTGATGAATGAAGGGAGTGAGACCGGTTTGATTTTATATTAAAAATGTTGGATTAACGAAATTCTTAAAAAATCTTTGTGTAAAAGGTTATACTTTATCTTTGGAATATTTCATATCCATAAAAAGTCAGAAGTGGTTACTTTCTTTCAATTTTAAATTATCAATAAATGAGCTTAGATTCCAAATTCTTTCGTCGCGCATCCTCGTTCTCCGTCGGCTGCAAGCTATCTCATATCTACAAGACATTAATTTACTAAATACTAGATTTTACATTCCTTACGATACACAAAAACTTTAACCATCTATTTGGTTTTATAAAAATGGAGGATATGGGAGGGAAGAAAATTTTAATGATTTCAAACTAAAAAAAATAAAAAGTGGGGTTATTAAATTTTAATAGACGAAGAGTAAGGAAAACAATTAAAACTTTCAACCTCAATTCACCAAATTTTTCAAAAAAAAAAAAGAATTCATTAAAATCTCCCCCCACGATTCCATTTCTTCAAACCAAACTTCCATAAAAAAAATTAAAAATGGAGTAAATACCAATTTGAAAATTTCAGAAAAGTAAAATGTATCTAGCTAGAACAATATGTGGATTAATGTTTTTAGTTAATGTTTTTATATTTTTTTAATAAATAATGAAATAATTAATATGAATCCAGACATATAAATCCGACATAAAAAAGTCTCTTATATTAAATTGAGACGGTGGAAGTTCTGCATTGGAGCTTGAGGAATGAAAGAGAGTGAGACAAGTTTGATTTTATATTAACAATGTTGGGTCAAAGATATTCTTAAAAATCTTTGTCTAAAAGGTTATACTTCATCTTCGGAACATTTCACATCCATAAAAAGTCAGAAGTGGCTACTTTCTTCAATTTTAAATCATCAATAATTGAGCTTAGATTCCAAACTCTTTCGTTGCATCCTCGTTGTCAGTCGGCTTCATCCAGATATCCCAAATATCTACAAGACATTAATTTACTATGTACTAGTTTTACATCCCTTACGATAATACACAAACAACACAGACCCTCTATTTGGTTTGAGAAAAATGGAGGATACCACTACAAAAAATATAAACTTTTGGCGGTGACAAATTGGCCACCAAAACTATACTTTTGGCGATAACAATTAAATGTCGCTGCTAAAAGAAAACTTTTTGGTGGCAACTTTGATTTGTCACCACTAAAAGTTTACTTTTGGTGATGACATTTGTCGCCACTAAAAATATTTTCATAAAAATAATTTAAAAGTTTAAAATAATTTATAATAATCTACTTTTGGTGGTGACATTTTGCGCCACAAAAAAAATTTTTCATAAAAATAATTTATATAATTCACTTTTGGCAAAGACATTTGTCACCTCCAAATGTATTTTTATAAAAAATAAATTTAAAAAATTAAAAATAATTTATATAATCTACTTTTGGCAGTGACATTTTGTAAAATTATAATTTAAATTCTTTTAAAAAAGTTATGAATTGTTTTAAAAATTTAAAATTAAATAAAATTATTCAAAATATATTTATAAAATTAAATTTCTTATTTTATCTATAGAATTAGAAATAAATTAATATAGGATCATGAAACCAAAAAAATAATAGTCAAGATGTGCTCAGTTTAATTATTTAATTATTTCTAATTTTATATTGTTCATAATCATTTTTGACATATATAGCTCATATTTTTTTAAGAATTATGTTATTAAGCTAGTTTTTTAATATGATAAATTAAAATCTTGATGGGTTATTGCTTTCAATTATAATTAGGTTAAGTTATATATAAATTATTACTTACAATCAAATATGTAAATAGCATTGGGATGTAAAGTTGTACAAATGTCGTGAGATGTAAATATATTGTAGACTACTTAGGATATTACACACTTGATGCTTAACTTAATATACATATAGTGTCTACTTCTTTTACTGAGCTCTAATGACTTTTGAAAAAGGATTTCATGTAATTCCCCTAATATATTTAGGTTTTCATTGCTATAAAAAAGAAGTTACTAATAACATTTTTATAACTAATTATTACTAAGAATAATATAATAACTATTCAAATCCACCTTGCTATGAGTTGAGGATGATTAGATGTTAACTAGATTAATCACATAGGAATTCTTGTAATTATCATATATTGTAAAAGTTATTAGTATTCATTTTTCAAATTATTCAAAATGAATATTAACCAAATTTATGTGGTTAAATTAATTTTTTATTAAAATAATTTTTTAAGATATTAAAAAATTATCGACAAAATAATAGTTTTAATAAAAGAGGGAGAAACATTTAGCTATTTTGAGAGAAGATAAAAATTTAATCATTTAATTTATCAATTTTTGAGAAAATATGGAGAAGAAAAAGTAAAAGATCGTTAACATAAAATATATAATACATATTTAGAAATACACTTATACTTAATAATTTTCCATTTAAAATAAAAAATCATTAACAATTGATTACAATGTGTATGAGAATTGTATTTTACTATTTAAAAAATTATTTATTTTAAGTTCCATTTTTCTAACAAAAATAATATTTACTAGTGAAAAATAATATTTTATTAAAATTATATTTTAAATATTCATATAAATCATTTTGTCATATTAATAATTGAAAATAAAATATATATATGTATATATCTTTTTAATAATATATTATTTGCTATCTGTGTATGCAGTTGCATAACCTATATTTAATTTCGCATATAATAATTTTCGCTGCATTTAGTTCAACTGGCAAAGAAGGAAGACTTAAAGCTTAAGGTTCCGAGGTCAAAGGTTCAAAGCTTGACTTTGTCATATTTTGCAACAAATATATGACATGGCGCGTGGTATTGATGTGGTACATGAGGTGGCTTGAGAAGGCACATATGTGGTAGGTGTTATGGCACGAGATGGTGGTGTAGCACATGAGGTGGCTTGAGGGGGCACACACGTGG